>NC_138902.1:35795672-35907127 GCF_965194825.1 Balaenoptera physalus | reverse complement strand
CAGATTTAAGGGTCTCTAAGATCTTATTTATCTTGTAAAATTGAGTATAGCTCTTCTTACAACCCAGAACCTTTTTCAAATTTTTTTCTTCATTCTACTCAATGGAAGGATGTCAAACTCTGGACTTTTTTTCTTTTTCTAGGAGTTGGTAGCCATGTGATTACACATCCAGTACCTTTCTCCTGGTTACCTTTCCTTCTGAGCCATATTGTTATAATTGAGTGTGCTTTAATATTCTGAACTCAGAATGAACACAGTGTTAGCATACAGGAGGTGCTTAATAAATGTCTGTGAAATAAAAGCAGGCTTCTGACTCTGATCCTCGCCTCCCAAGCCCTCCTGCAATCTAGGTCTGACGTATCACAGGCGAAGAGCTCAGCAGAGATGTACTGTAGCTCCACTCAGCTCCATCCTTGCATCCTTGCAGGTTCATACGGCTACTTGTGTGTCAACACTTCTGACACTTTTCCCTTCATTCTGGCTTCCGTGACAGAATCGCTCACTGTCCTGGCTACCCCTGCTTCTCCCTGTCTTCGCGAGCGCGTCCTCTCATAGCCCCTGTCCCCCAAACACAGCCGGAACCTCTTCTCACTCCGCCGTCCCCCTACGTGAGGTTGCCAAGCCCCCGGCTTTGGTTTCCTTCTGCCCGGATGACTTCTGTCTCCAGTTCCCAAATCTCCTCTGACCTCCATGCCACGCACCTACCCACCAAATGTCTCCATCTCAACCCCGTCGGGATGACAGTACGATCTCCCATGCGGCCCCGTCCCCAGACCGGGTTCCTTCAGGGTCCACCCTTGCAGTGAATAACGCTCCATCACGGGTCACCCTGTCTCCACTGATTTTTACCCCTAAATGCATATCACTGCCATCCCTCTGCTCTTCTCCATCTCTAGGGCCGCCACCCTAGTCCACGTTACACCACGTCTCAGGGGAAACTGGAGCAGCTCCATCCCCAGCTGTGTGTTTCCCTCTCTCACTGCCCAACTGTGCTTCACAGAGAAATCTTCTGGAAATTTTGATGTGATCATGACATAGCCTTCCACAACTATCTCCGCTATTTCTCAAACTCCTTACGAATAAAAAAAAAAAAAAAGAGAGTGAGATCCTTGACATCACCTACGAGGTGTTCCACAGCCCGACCCTACGTTTTTCCAAGTTCCTAAGACATCACACGCTTTCTAGCTCTCGGCACCCAGCACCCCAGGCCTGGCTTGCAGCTGCACCGGGTTGGCTGCTTTGTGCGCCCACCTTAAAGGCAACCCCACCCCGGCTGGAGCTTTAAGTCCTGGTCCGTCTCAGCACCTGTGAGCCCTGAGCCCCCAGGTGGCCGGCACAGCCAGTCTGTGGCTTTTACAGGTGTGTGTTACCTGCCGCACCAGCCCGTGGCCATGCGGACCTGCCCATCTGTGCCGTCCTCGTCATCATCCAGGAGACAAATGATGGTTTGGCTGGTGCTCTGCTTACAGAGCTACACAGGATTTGAATAATCTGCCACCAACTTCGTTTTCTCCATAAGCCCAATTATTTTTAATGTACAATTTTGCAGAGCACAAGGTTTTTCAGGAACATGTGCTCTGCCACTTCTGCACCACTGCTCCCTCACCAGCCTCCTTATCTAGTCAGAGGATGTGGAATCATCTGATAGTGGACCACTCTCCATGAACAAGAGAGAGCAATGAATAAACAAATAGAGCAAGTGGAAAAATGCTAAAACTTCCATCGTCAAAAATGATGATCATTTGGATAAACACCCAGAAACTAGACAGGTGAATGCCAGGGACTGGGGGAGTTTCCGTTTAATAAGTTTGAAGACTTAGTCACAAGAGAAAGTTCTGGAGACCTGCTGTACATCACTATGCTTGTAGTTACCCGTGCTGCACTGCACACTCAAATATTTGGTAAGAGCATGGATCTCATTATGTGTTTTTTGCCACAATGTAGAAATAAAATCACCTGCTTCCATTAAGTCTTACCTGTGTGTTACAGAACGTCTCCTATATGTATCATATGCCATTCCTGCTGCCCTGAATTAAGGTTCTTGGCTAAAAAGACACTAATTCATGGACTAATTTTTAGTTTACAATGATCATTCATGTAAAAAATTGACTTACTGAAGTTTCTTTTTGGGTATTTCCGTTAAGTCAACAGTTTCATAAAAGTAGAGTTAGTATTGAAATATATAAGCTAGTAAATAATTATCCTTAATTTAAGAATGAGTGCTGAGTTGGGACTCAGATGACTTGTATTCTATCCTATACAACATTATAAATTTGGTTTTCATATGATATGAACCTCCTTAGGGCCAGATTCTTCCTCTTTTTAAGGGAAAAGGATGTACAACCCCTCAGTTCTTTATGGTTCCCTTATTTTATTGTTCAAGTCATCAATATCTCCTACCAAACACTTACTAGACTGACAAAGACAATTCATTGGTAGACACTCTTCAGTTGTACCTTAAAGTCAAAATGTCTTTCTATTTTGTCGCTTCTTCCTATAACCACATATACATTTTTAATGGAATTGGTGGTTAAGTTGATAGTTCTTATCAAATGAGTCTATTAAAAGTAGAGAATGAGCTTAGATGAGAAAATGTGATGGCAAAGAGTCGGTTGAACAAGAAGATCTAAGAAGCGCAGGAGAAAAATTGTAAGGACGTAAGCTTTTTAGTGGGGGACATTCACTAATATGTCTTCATCATACACTCAGCACCCTGATATCACCATCATCTTCACAGGCACCCCACCGGGACCTGTGATGGCATTCTGATGGAACGCCAAGGACAGAGACAGCTGGAGTCATGGTTCGTCCCAAACACGTGCCATCCCCATCACGTGGTCAGCCATTTATATGTTGAGTTTCTTGACTGCGTGTGAGGCTGTGGGAGAGAGGTGACAGAGGCTGGAGCATTCTCTTTGTAAGGGAGTTGTAGTGTGCAGGGGGACAGACCGTATAACCACGTCCTCCCTCGCACATCCTGATTCAGGGGCCACCACGTGGCTCCGGGGCTCCACCCACCCCATTGTCCACGTGAAGGCACCTCCCAGAGGGCACAGTTCACAGCCCATTTGGCCACACTGCAAGTTCTCGTTAATTCCATATGATTCACCTCACTGAATAAAGCACACAGCACAGAGACAGGAACATCGCTCAGACAATTCTAACCCAGTTAAATGAATAAAACATGAAAAAATAAATGCACGTGTGAGCATTTTACTGGTATTGCACATTCTAATTCACAGAAATGATTGGTTGTAATAATTTTTGGAATTTTGCTCCAATTATTAACCTAGTACTTTTAGTTAAATAGTCAGAATCTTTGCCTTGTTTCACCAACTTAGGTTGTAAACTCCCAGAAGCTGCGTTTTTTGCTTCTTGGTACAGTCTGCAGTGCCATGTCTTTCATAGAATCAAAACTATTTGCTGTTTTGCTTTGCTTGGATTGGATTGGATTTAAATTTCCCTTATGAAATGCTTTATTCCAAGCAGTCAAACAAAATGTCATGGCTATTTTGGGCGCGAGTAGACAAATATCTTTAAAGTCTCCTTTTCGAAGGCTAATTCTAAATTCCCCAGTGTTACCTACACCCTTTCCATACTCTGCGAATCTCAAAATATCCCATAAAGAGAGAAAAGTATCAAGGTAATTGTTCTGAGGAAAAACACTAGGGCCAGCTGATTGAATTACTTTCTTTTAGTTGGATCTGTGTCTGAGAACATCACCAAAGAGATTAAATTGGCTTCACCTGAAAATCACCTGTACGGTATGCATCAGGTTGCCTTCTGTCTGTTGTTGACCAAAGTGGTTGCTAACAGATCAGATGCTTTATTATAATCTCCAGGAGCTGGAAGCAGGTCCAGTTTGGTGTCCGTTTTAGTGACTTATTAGATACACTTTAGTATTTGTGAATTGGATGATAGTCGTTTGTGAGTGTTCATTCCCGACACAGTTCAATCTGACCACCAAAATTGGCTTAATGGAATGGTTTCTGATATTCACTTGAGGAGGTAATTTTGAAGCATTAAAGTGGTGAAATCCACTTTCCCTCGTGAGTCAGCAGAGTTTGTAATGTGTACCTAAAGGGGGATAATGAAGGACTAGTCAGCATCTTGATTGTTTGCAGAGCTTCCGAAATTTTATTCTGATGAACAACTGTTATTTCAGTCTCCTCATTTGTGGAAATAGGGACTAATTGTTTAGCATCATCTGTGGTATTTTCTGAGCAAGAAAGGACTAGACGATACTGATTTGATTAATCCTGGTGTATTTACATATGGAGATAAAAGATGCTATTGACTTTGAACCTTTGATATTTGATTTGTGCATTTAATTTTTTAGCCAGATGGCACAGGTTTATATCCTAATACCCTAATTATCTAGTACTGAGTGGTAAGGCAAGAAGGTTCAAAATGATACAGAAAATGCTTTTCACAAAAGTAAAGCAGAGGGTTGGCGAATGCTAGCAGCATGTTTGCATTCAGAAAAAAAGGAGTTTGGAAGTTAACATTCTTTTGGTTAAAAAAATTAAATTAAGATTTCTTAGTTTTCAAGTGTTTAAAATTTGAGAAAATATAAACTCTCAAAATATTCAAGAACATCTTGAGGAACTATTTTTCTAGTTCTCTGTTAAATATACCTCAACACATGACTACTTAAAATGTCTGGCCATTAATCTTCCTTCTGGAATAAGCATGAAGATTTAGCTCATGAGAGTTTTCAAATAACTTCAATACAGTTCTGCCTTCTGCCTATGTATGCATTAGATCATCTTATTATGCCCATTTTTTCCATATTTCAAGTCATATCATGACATGCATAATCTAAAATATTAACCCTGCTATCATCTATATTTTATTAAAATACAAACTTATTCACCAACATAATTGCTTTTGGATATTTGAGCATAATTCACTGCTAATTTGCATGGCTCGTTTAGTGGGGTAATTTTAATCAAGTATGGAATGAAATCAGTGATAATGTAAAAAGATTATTTTAAGACATATAAAATCCTTTAAAAAATGACAATTTAAACAATCTCTCCCTATGCTCCTAATTGGTATTCATCCATTACAGGTTTTCTGAAGCTCCTTCTCTATAGTGGGTCATTACAATTTATAGCCATGCCGCTACTTTTAAATAATGAACATGTTTAAAAATCAATAGACGATCTGAAGCCTTGTTCCCTAAAAGCTCACACAGGTAGATATCACTCTTGCTTTTCTTTATGTGTTAGGGAATATATCGTCAGCTCTGCTTGATGTACGCTCCCAAATATTTTACCCAAAAAAATGTAATGAAAATTTTTTTTCTCTGAAAACTAGTTTTAAAGAGCTTCTTTAACATATATTACATTTGTAGGAGACAAGGAATGGTGATTTGTTATAAAAATGTTGATCCTACAATCATACTGGTGCCCAGAAAAAGTGTTGTGAATGGAAAGCATACAAGCCAAGCCTAATTGTCCCCCGGAATCAGCGTTTTTAAAGAGAATCTTCCTGATCAATGAAGTCCTGACCTACTATTCTTACAAATGCCCACAAGCAGCATGTTTTCTCAACCGTGGATTCAATGAGAAATCAGAAACACACAGGGCAGTCGGGAGAAAAGTGCTTGGAGTGTAAAACAAGGCTCCATGATACCGGATCACAAGCAATTATACTTAACCTGATTTTCACAGATCCTGAGAAAAGGAGGGGCCTGCCTGTGAGACAAGGTCCAGAGCCTCAGGAAGCCACAGATGTAACCAGAGCAAGGACCAGGCAGGAGGATGAGGCCCAGGATGCAGCAGGACAGGGCGTTAGTGTCCTCTCTGCTTGCTGCACCCTCCAGAACTGGGGTCTGGGAGAGGGCTGCCGTACCTGGCACACCTGGCTGGTATGGGTGGTAATGCAGCGGGGGGCGGTGACCAGAAGGGCCATAAGACGGAGAGAGAGCCGTAAGGGAGGGGCCTTGTAAGGACGTGGAAGCGGAACCATATCATTTAAGTGTTGTGTTCACTTTTCTTCTGGCCCTACCTCATTACAAAGTGATTTCAGGCAGCTGGTATCTGCATATGCCCTGCTGATTAGAAAGAGGTACTAAGAGAAAGACACCCTTTCAAGTATTAACCTGCTGCAAGTCAAACTAGGGTGTGATAGCAAATGTCAGAGTAGAAAAGGGTATGGTTTATCAAGCTCTGCAGGGCAGACAGACCACCTGCCTCTCTCCAGCGCCCTCTGCCTGCATTTCTAGTGGACACTGACCCCTTTTCCCACTGGCCACAGATTGAGTCTCAGGGTCTTTCTCAAGATAATGCTTTAGGCCAGTGGTTCTCAAATTCTAGTGTTCCCTGGAGTCACCTGGAGGGCTCTCCATTTCAGGGAGCTTCCCCGGGGAAGGTGCTGTTGCTGGTGGGGTGAAGGTGGCGAGGAATCTCATTCTGAGAACCACTCCTCAAAGCAGTTTTCTCCTTTCGAGCAGGGCAAGCATGCACGATGAAGCCTTTCTTCATAGAGGATTTTATGGTGCTCAGAGCATCCCAAATCCATCTTCGTTTAGAAGAGCAGGACACCAGGAGGAAGGCTCACTCGCTTAAAGGATATGCAGGGACTGGCAAGATCTCCCAGGCGTGGAGGGCTATGGAAAAGGGTCCTTGAAAGTGTCTTGCAAGCAGCCAGTCCATTAGGAGGCACTGCTGAGCAAGCTTATTCATTCCTTCAACAAATGCTAATTAAGCACCTACTATGAGCCAAGCAGAAATCAGACAGAACCCCTGCCTTCGAGGAGCTCATATTCTATAGAGGAAGACAGATTTTAAATATTAAATAATAAGCAATGCACACACACATATACAGATAGGTATGTGTGTATAGGTGCAAACATATGTGTGCATATACATACATATAACATGTGGGTATATAAATGTGTGTATAGATATAAATATCTATATACAATCTATATAGCTATATCTTTATCTATTTATGTATCTCTCTATCTATTCATCTATCTGAAATCAGGTCCTGATAAGTCCCCTGGAGGAAGATGAAGGAGAGGAGTTGGAACATGGCAGGATGTTGATACTACAATGTCATGAGATTTGACCAAAGTCCTAAAGGAGGAAAGAAAGGCAACCTTGAGAATATCTAAAATTCTAGGCAGAGGGCACAGCAGGTTCAAAGGTGCGGGTGTGTTCAAGGGAGCACGAAACCAGGGTGGCCAGAGCTAAGCATGTGATGGGAAGTGGTCAGGGGTGGGTTCCAGGGAGGACAGGGTTAGAGATGTGTCAGTCCTCACAGAACACCTTTAGATTCTAGCTTTAGTCCCAGTGAGTTTTATTCACAGATGTGATGTGGTCTAATTTATGTTTAAATGATCTGGATGCTGTGATGAGAAAATAATATAGGGGGTGACGATACAAATAAGGAGGCCAGAAAGCATCACAGGAGAAGGTGAGGTCCATCCAGATGAGAACAGGGTACCACTGAGCTACTAAGAAATGGTCAGATAGGATCTATGTTGAGGGTGGAATCCTAGGTTGTGCTGATGAATAGAATGTGTACAGGTGAGAAGGAGAAAGGAAGTGGGGGAGAATGGGATGGGGCAGATCCATAAGGAAAGACCTGCCAGGCAGGGAGGTGTGCTCATTCTGAGATGGCTGCAGGAGTAGATGGGGGGAGGTAGACACGTGGGCTGGGGTCCTGGGAGAGAAGTCCAGGCTGGCATCTGCGTACACTGGTATCATCAGCACACAGGTGGTGCTGGAAGCCATGAGACTGGATGAGCTCTCTGAGAGGATGAGCACAGAAGAGGGAAGAGGTCCCAGGACCTGGTGGGTGACATCCCTGCTACTGGCAGGATGCCGCTGACCACATGGTGGTGTCCTGTGGACTTTGGGTGGAGTAAGGAAATAGAACAAATTCACAACGCAAGTCACATACTAGTTGAACCGTATGTTTACACAGATTGTTTAGGAAATAGAACCTATTTCAGTGCCACTGTGGTGGTCCCTCCCCTAAACCCCTTATGACTGTTACTGAACCTTGACATTAATACATGTGTCTACACGAGGAAACATTCTAAGGTGCCTTCTTTTAAAAGTTCTTGCTTTCCTTGTCAGGATCTTATTGGTGATATCTATTCACGACCTCAAACAGTGTCCTTTTCATGACAATCATTGATTTGATACTTGCTTTTTTGTCCCCACGTGGGACAAACACGTGGTTGGCTTTCAGTCGATGGGCAGTACCTACTCTGATTCCCTCTTCATTCTGGCTGCTGAAAGGTCTAGAACCAAACGTGGAGATGTGGTCCTTCAGAGCCTCCCTCCTGGCTCACCGTATCTTATTTTCCCTTTAAGTCTTACTTTGGCTTTAAGTCTTCCAATATTTAAGATGCATTTTTGTTTTTCACTTGTTTTCCAAAGTGTTATCAAAGCCTTTAAAAATCCCCGTTTGGACTTAAGTTTTGTGTGAATAAATGAATTCTGATTTACAAATTGACCCTGTATCACCCCTATTGTACTGGTTAGAATAGTTTGCATAAATCTTTTCACCAAAATTTGAATCTAATTAGCAGAAATCAAGATGTTATTCTTTCTAATCTGAGCACTGGTCAAACTGACTTTCAATCGTCTCAGCTGTGTGTTCCATAGTTCAAAAAGGATGGTGAAAAATCTGATATAGGTTCAGAATTGAAGAAGATTAATGAGGCAAAAGCAGGAAAAAAAATAGAATTCTGACATGTAAAGAGAGACATGAACGATTAATACTGATTCAGTCTGTGGCATTCACCTGTTTATTTATTCAGCCTCCCTGGTGCCCCATGAGCTGTGCAACAAAGCACTAACTCAGGCAGTTGTGGGGGAGGGGCACACAGCACCTGCCTTCAAAAGTTCACGTGTCGCCTCCTGGGGAGAACACTGACGCCCGACAACTAGCCATGTTACAAGACCTAAGGCAATAGGCACGCTACTATAATGCAGATGCTATGGGATACATAGAGATTCCATTCTGACTGAGGGAGTCTGCAAGAAATTAGAGAGCAAGTGGCCTTTGAGCCCAGTCTTGATGGATAAGAAGCAGAGAAAAATAAGATTGGAAGGTACGGTCATGACAGGTCTTAGAAGACATTCTAAGGAGGATATATACACTCTAAGGGTCTAAGAGGAAATGGACAGTGGACATTTTTAGACAAGAAGTGACAGGACTCCATCATACTTTAGGAAAATAGTGAAAGCACTAGGGTTAAAGATAGCTTGGGCAGAGAAGCAACTGCATGGTAAAAGAGTTAAGAGAAAACACATGTGGGTTTCATTCACAGGCTCTTAATCAGCTTGGCAACAAATGCCTTTAACTTCACAGATCCCCATTTTTTGTATGTAAAATTAAAATAATAACCAGTGTATAGAGCAAATCTAATGATTAAGTTCTGAAAAAGCATATAAAAGGAGCCAACAGTTGAATAATATTTATTCTGGGTTAACTGTTAGTTTCCATTATCATTATCATCACTTTTAGAGAGTAGGAGATCAATTAAGATGCTATTGCTCTAGAGAGCACAGTGAGTGGGACATGGTGCCTGTCTCTTCTCCCCCCACAGATGAGAGAATTGAGACAACGAAATTATATGCCCTGATTGATATAAGTACAACTGGATATAAACTTCAGGAGGGCAAAGTACATCATCTCTTTCATTCACTGCTGTATCTTGAGCATCTAGTACTGTGCCAGGCATATGCTGTGTGGCTGGCAGGGTCTTCATGCTCCAGCCGGGTGTCAGGCCTGTGCCTCTGAGGTGGGAGAGCCGAGTTCAGGACACTGGTCCACCAGAGACCTCCCAGCTCCATGTAATATCAAATGGTGAAAGCTCTCCCAGAGATCTCCATCTCAATGCTAAGACCCAGCTCCACTCAACGACCAGCAAGCTACAGTGCTGGACACCCTATGCCAAACAACTAGCAAGACAGGAACACAACACCAACCATTAGCAGAGAGGCTGCCTACAATCATAATAAGGTCAAAGACACCCCAAAACACACCACTGGACACGGTCCAGCCCACCAGAAAGACAAGATCCAGCCTCATCCACCAGAACACAGGCACCAGTCCCCTCCACCAACAAACCTACAGAACCCACTGAACCAACCTTAGCCACTGGGGACAGGCACCAAAAACAACGGGAACTACGAACCTGCAGCCTGAGAAAAGGAGACCCCAAACACAGTAAGTTAAGCAAAATGAGAAGACAGAGAAACACACAGCAGATGAAGGAGCAAGGCAAAAACCCACGAGACCAAACAAATGAAGAGGAAATAGGCAGTCTACCTGAAAAAGAATTCAGAGTAATGATAGTAAAGATGATCCAAAATCTTGGAAATACAATGGAGAAATTACAAGAAATGTTTAACAAGGACCTAGAAGAACTAAAGAGCAAACAAAAAATGATGAACAACACAATAAATGAAATTTAAAATTCTCTAGAAGGAATCAATAGCAGAATAACTGAGGCAGAAGAACGGATAAGTGAACTGGAAGATAAAATAGTGGAAATAACTACCACAGAGCAGAATAATCAAAAAAGAATGAAAAGAATTGAGGACAGTCTCAGAGACCTTTGGGACAACATTAAATGCACCAACATTCGAATTATAGGGGTCCCAGAAGAAGAAGAGAAAAAGAAAGGGACTGAGAAAATATTTGAAGAGATTATAGTTGAAAACTTCCCTGAGTCCCATACAGGATAAATCCAAGGAGAAACACGCCAAGACACATATTAATCAAACTACCAAAAATTAAATACAAAGAAAAAATATTAAAAGCAGCAAGGGAAAAACAACAAATAACATACAAGAAAATGCCCATAAGGTTAACAGCTGACCTTTCAGCAGAAACTCTGCAAGCCAGAAGGGAGTGGCAGGACATATTTAAAGTGATGAAAGGGAAAAACTTACAACTAAGATTACTCTACCCAGCAAGGATCTCATTCAGATTCGACGGAGAAATTAAAATATTTACAGACAAGCAAAAGCTAAGAGAATCCAGCACCACCAAACGAGCTTTACAACAAATGCTAAAGGAACTTCTCTAGGCAGGAAACACAAGCGAAGGAAAAGACCTACAATAACAAACCCAAAACAATTAAGAAAATGGTAATAGGAACATACATATCAATAACTACCTTAAATGTAAATGGATTAAATGCTCCAACCAAAAGACACAGACTGGCTGAATGGATACAAAAACAAGACTGATATATATGCTGCCTACAAGAGACCCACTTCAGACCTAGGGACATATACAGACTGAAAGTGAGGGGATGGAAAAAGATTCCATGCAAATGGAAACCAAAAGAAAGCTGTAGTAGCAATACTCCTATCAGATAAAATAGACTTTAAAATAAAGAATATTACAAGAGACAAGGAAGGACAATACATAATGATCAAAGGATCAATCCAAGAAGAAGATATAACAATTGTAAATATTTACCTACCCAACATAGGAGCACCTCAATACATAAGGCAAATGCTAACAGCCATAAAAGGGGAAATTGACAGTAACACAATCATAGTAGGGGACTTTAACACCCCACTTTTGCCAATGAACAGATCATCCAAAATGAAAATAAATAAGGAAACACAAGCTTTAAATGATACATTAAACAAGATGGACTTAATTGATATTTATAGGACATTCCATCCAAAAACAACAGAATACACTTTCTTCTCAAGCGCTCATGGAACATTCTCCAAGATAGATCATATCTTGGGTCACAAATCAAGCCTTGGTAAATTTAAGAAAATTGAAATCGTATCAAGTATCTTTTCCAGCCACAATGCTATGAGACTAGATGTCAATTACAGGAAAAAATCGGTAAAAAATACAAATACATGGAAGCTAAACAATACACTACTTAATAACCAAGAGATCACTGAAGAAATCATAGAGGAAATCAAAAAATACCTAGAACCAAATGACAATGAAAACACGATGACCCAAAATCTATGGGATGCAGCAAAAGCAGTTCTAAGAGGGAAGTTTATAGCAATACAATCCTACCTCAAGAAACAAGAAACATCTCAAATAAACAACCTAACCTTACACCTAAAGCAATGAGAGAAAGAAGAACAAAAAAACCCCAAAGCTAGCAGAAGGAAAGAAATCATAAAGATCAGATCAGAAATAAATGAAAAAGAAATGAAGGAAACGATAGCAAAGATCAATAAAACTAAAAGGTGGTTCTCTGAGAAGATAAACAAAACTGATAAACCATTAGACAGACTCATCAAGAAAAAAAGGGAGAAGACTCAAATCAATAGAATCAGAAATGAAAAAGGAGAAGTAACAACTGGCACTGCAGAAATACAAAGGATCATGAGAGATTACTATATGCAACTATATGCCAATAAAATGGACAACCTGGAAGAAATGGACAAATTCTTAGAAAAGCACAACCTTCCGAGACTCAACCAGGAAGAAATAGAAAATATAAGCAGACCAATCATAAGCCCTGAAATTGAAACTGTGATTAAAAATCTTCCAACAAACAAAAGCCCAGGACCAGATGGCTTCACAGGTGAATTCTATCAAACATTTAGAGAAGAGCTAACACCTATCCTTCTCAAACTCTTCCAAAATATAGCAGAGGAAGGAACACGCCCAAACTCATTCTATGAGGCCACCATCACCCTGATACCAAAACCAAAGATGTCACAAAGAAAGAAAACTACAGGCCAATATCACTGATAAACATAAATACAAAAAATCCTCAACAAAATACTAGCAAACAGAATCCAACAGCACATTAAAAGGATCATACACCATGATCATGTGGGGTTTATCCCAGGAATGCAAGGATTCTTCAATATATGCAAATCAATCAATGTGATACACCATATTAACAAATTGAAGGAGAAAAACCATATGATCATCTCAACAGATGCAGAGAAAGCTTTCGACAAAATTCAACACCCATTTATGATAAAAACTCTCCAGAAAGTAGGCATAGAGGGAACTTACCTCAACATAATATAGGCCATATATGACAAACCCACAGCCAACATTGTTCACAACAGTGAAAAACTGAAACCATTTCCACTAAGATCAGGAACAAGACAAGGCTGCCCACTCTCACCACTATTATTCAACATAGTTTTGGAAGTTTTAGCCACAGCAATCACAGAAGAAAAAGAAATAAAAGGAATCCAAATTGGAAAAGAAGAAGTAACGCTGTCACTGTTTGCAGATGACATGATACTATACATAGAGAATCCTAAATATGCTACCAGAAAACTACTAGAGCTAATCAATGAATTTGGTAAAGTAGCAGGATACAAAATTAATGCACAGAAGTCTCTTGCATTCCTATACACTAATGATGAAAAATCTGAAAGAAAAATTAAGGAAACACTCCCATTTACCACTGCAACAAAAAGAATAAAATACCTAGGAATAAACCTACCTAAGGAGACAAAAGACCTGTATGCAGAAATGGAAATAAAAACAAAAGTAAACAAATGGGACCTAATGAAACTTAAAAGCTTTTGCACAGCAAAGGAAACCATAAACAAGATGAAAAGACAACCCTCAGAATGGGAGAAAATATTTGCAAATGAAGCAACTGACAAAGGATTTATCTCCAAAATTTATAAGCAGCTCATGCAGCTCAATATCAAAAAAACAAACAACCCAATCCAAAAATGGGCAGAAGACCTAAACAGACATTTCTCCAAAGAAGATATACAGATTGCCAACAAACACATGAAAGGATGCTCAACATCACTAATCATTAGAGAAATGCAAATCAAAACTACAATGAGGTATCACCTCACACTAGTCAGAATGGCCATCATCAAAAAATCTACAAACAATAAATGCTGGAGAGGGTGTGGAGAAAAGGGAACCCTCTTGCACTGTTGGTGGGAATGTAAATGGTTACAGCGACTATGGAGAACAGTATGGAGGTTCCTTAAAAAACTAAAAATAGAACTACCATACGACCCAGCAATCCCACTACTGGGCATATACCCTGAGAAATTCAAAAAGAGTCATGTACCACAGTGTTCACTGCCGCTCTATTTACAATAGCCAGGACCTGGAAGCAACCTAAGTGTCCATCAACAGATGAATGGATAAATAAGATGTGGCACATATATACAATGGAATATTACTCAGCCATAAAAAGAAACCAAATTGAGTTATTTGTAGTGAGGTGGATGGACCTAGAGACTGTCATACAGAGTGAAGTAAGTCAGAAAGAGAAAAACAAATACCGTGTGCTAACACATATATATATGAAATCTAAAAAAAAAAAAAAATGGTTCTGAAGAACCTAGGGGCAGGACAGGAATAAAGACACAGGGAAAGAGAATGGACTTGAGGACATGGTGAGGGGGAAGGGGAAGCTGGGACAAAGTGAGAGAGTGGCATAGACATATATACACTACCAAATGTAAAATAGGTAACAGTGGGAAGCAGCCGCATAGCACAGGGAGATCAGCTCGGTGCTTTGTGACCACCTAGAGGGGTGGGATAGGGAGGGTGGGAGGGAGACGCAAGAGGGAGGAGATATGGGGTATATGTATATGTATAGCTGATTCACTTTGTTATACAGCAGAAACTAACACACTATTGTAAAGCAATTATACTCCAATAAAGATGTTAAAAAAATAAAAATAAAAATAAAGTAAAAAAAAGATGCTATTGCTCTATTCCAAAGAAATAATAAGTCCAAAATCTAATAAAACTTCAAAAAGCATTTAAATTGCGCTTATTTTATCTTTGCTAAAATACGTAAGGTAAGTACTCACATCCCCAAGTTACACATGAGAAAACCAAGGCTCAGGCTAATGCACACTTTGGTGACACATTAGTTAGGATGTGACGCAGAGGAGGGGTGCAGAGTTCTGTGCAGGGCACTGTGATTAGTGGCTGTCACAGGCCTTTAGGGACCAAGCGTTCATCCGTTACTGCTGAATGAATTATAGTTTGTATGTTCTCCTTTCTAAGGATGCAAGCGGAAAAGGAAACGTTCATTTACAGCTAGAGCACTCGCAGAAGAGCATCCTGATAGCAGCTGCTTAGACAGAGAGAAGAAGGAAGGAGTCGGTACTGGCGTCAGACGCTCCCCTTCAGGTCCATGAAACGAGGGAACAGATTCTCAGCAGCCTGGCACCGGATAAATGCTGTCTGTAATCACCCAATGCCAGGAGATATCACACGGCCTGTTGAGTTGCCTACTGGCTATTTTTATCCTATTCATATCTGGGTCAGATCAGGGTGGTGGCAGCTTCAAAAGTCAGCAAACAAGGGCAGGGTGAGGTCACATGAGAATATACTGAACTAACCCCTTTACTCAGAGCAAAGAGTTCCTTTGCAGAGTATTTCCTCAAAGGGAAAAAGCCGGCCAGGCTGTAATTTTAATCACTTGCTGGATGCCACTGGAGCCAGTGTGCAGCTTCCTTTCACCTGGGGTCCTTAGGGGCCCCTCTGCTCACCCCCATCTTTGCTGAGTCCTCTGGGTACGGGGGTGGGGAGGTTAGAGGTGGCCCAGGTCTGAGGCCCGCCCCTCCCCTTCCCCCTCCCTGGGCTGCGGGGCTGTGTTTCTGCCCCAGTGCTGTTGCTCAATCACCCACGTGAGCAGAAGTGTAAAAGCGCAGACCTGTTGAGTCTGGGGACGTCTGTGAACCGGCCTGGCCCTGCTTGCATCTCCCAGCCTCACAGGAAAAAACTTTGCTCTGTGCAGAGCACTTTGAATGAAAATTCTCCTTTTCAAGCTGCTGGAGTAGAGCCTGCAGCAAAGCCCCCCTGGCTTTCAACGTGTTCCTCTTTGTTTTCGATCCCTGTGTGAAGCCGCAGAGGAAGGACAGTTTGAAGCTGGGGAGGGGAGGGGAGGGGAGGCCTGGACCCTGATTCAAAGACCAGAGGTGCTCAAGGGATCCAAACACGACTGACTTTCAAACCTGGAAGAAGCTGGCCCTAAAACAGTTGGGCATTTTCTCTGTCTCCAACTGTACCAACTCATAATCAACACGTGTTGGGTTTTTTTTTCTTTCTTGTTTTCACAGTTTGGAGACAATCTCTCAAGATCCTAAGAACTCAATATCCTAGCCGTCCAGTGTCCACATAGACACATGCAAAATGCACACACACTGACCAAATTAACAACCACAGGTGAAATTTCTGTGTACCTCCTGGCAGACAGGGGAAATTCACTTGGCAATCTGAAAACAATGAATTTAGTCTTAAAATATTTTTGAGACTAAAACAATGAGTTATACCACGGTAGGTATCACAGTTATAGGGATGCAAGTTACAATTTTATTTATGAAACATGGCTGATAAGGGCTTAGGGGTGCTGGGTCGGTAATAAGAGGGAAAAACATTCAAATGAGTTCTGCTGTTCTAAGTGTGTTAGGAGCCTCTTAATGCTTCCAAGCATTTCCCTCGTATGAAGGAAAAGACAAACGCAGACAGAGGGGACTCAAAACTAGTAAAGCATATGCCACGGCCTCAGGTAGTTATTAATTTCATGGCAGGAACAGACGGCGTAAGGACTCTCACAGGAGAAAGAACGCAGAACAACAAAATCAGAAACACGTGTGCTCAGGGCTCAGCGAAAAGGTGGCAGTTGAACTGAATCTAAAATAAAGGAGCTTCACAGGATAAATTCATGGAGTAGCTTTGAAAGGCTTCTTCCCAAAGCTTATTTTTTTTTAAAGAGCAATTTTTCAATATGCTTTTTAAAAAAGTCTTGAAGAAGTGCATCCCTTTTGACCCATAAATTTTACTTGTAGGAATTGATCCTAAGGCAATAAATGCACTGATTTTAAAAGTACTCATTATAATGTGGCTTATTATGAAATTTATCAAGATATCAGAAGTACTATCACTTAGCTACACTAGGGCATTGGTTAAACAAGTAATGGCATATTAATTTGATGGGATAGTATAAAATTCACAAATTATATGTATTGATGTAGAAGAGTTATAATCTTAAAGAGAAAAAATAAGTTTCTTAAATGGTATGTAAATAGGCACACCATTTCTAATATCTACCTACACATATCTATATGGGAAAGTATTTAGAATATTAGATGCATTTTGTGACTAATTTTAATTTCCCTCATCTTTTTTTCCTTATTTACTATTTACTCATTAATCGTGGAAGAAAAAATAATCCAGGATGTTCTGTTGAGCTGTATCTCTCTGTAATATTCTTTTGTGCCAGTGAATGCTTTTAAATATAATATTTAGTGGATATTTTTAACCAATTTGGTACAAATGTTTTTTAACAAACTTTCAATTCTTCTAAAGGTTGTTGTAAAGACCAGTTTGGGGCTATAATTTATCTTGTTACTTACAGGGAAGGATCACAGGTGAAGATTCCAATTGATTAGAATAATTGCCTTCAAGTGATTCAAGTCTCACTAGCATCTCTGTAGATATTAAAAGTTCATAGAAAAATGGCTAGAGGAAAAATATAAGTATTCTTTGTTTTTTAATCTATTTAACTCTGTAGTTATGAATAAGGAAAATCATAAGTGAGCAGTTGCCTAGGAAGCCACCTGGCTTTATTTACCTGGTCTGTTTATCCTCTATCAACACGTAACACATTCTTGAAAAGCAGCAAGTACTAAGCAGTCTCTCCTTGGATAATCTGATCTATATATACACATACACATATATACACACAATGGAATATTATTCAGCCCTAGAAGCCATAAAACGAAGCAATCGTGCCATTTGCAACCCCGTGGAATTCCCTTGTGGAATTCCTTCTGCCGAGCGGCCTGGCCCAGGCTCATGTTCCTCAATAGGCTTTGATAGCTAAATGGCTTAAACAAGATATTCAACCCTACCGGCCAAAAGGACCATCCGACGTGCAGGAGAGACGAAGGTCAACAGCCCTGACTTAATTCAAGGGCAGAGCAGCGTCTGCAACTCCACTGCACAGGCGGCTGCCTCGAAGTCCTCCCGGGCTCACCAAGAGACTCACCTGTTTTCGATTTGACCTGAGCTGCGTCTTTTCAGGAAGTGCCCAGGATTCACAAGCCAAGAGGAGGTCACCGCAAGAAGCAAAGGGGTTGTAAACTAGGATGTGATTTGGCTTTCACCAGCCGCCATAGTCCTGCAGACTTGCAGTGATGTACGTTTTCAAAATCTAAAAGGCAATAAGTTCAAGATTCAACATTAATTAAATGAATATACCTCTCATGTGCTGTAGGCTGAATCTGAAAACTTACTCCATGCCTGTACAGCTTAGTTCCGTATCTGTAAAATGGGAAAAATAATATCTATTCCAAGTAAAAAACACAACAGAACAAGAAACCCAGATGGATGAATGGCCACTGCCCATCTCTCTGACCTTGAGGTGGATGGGCCAAAATAGAGGACAGTATGCTAAGAAAAAAAGCCAGACACAGATGAATACCCTTGATCTCACTTATAATCTAAACAAGTCAAACTCAAAGAAACAGAGAGTAGATGATGGTTACCAGGGGCTGAGGTTAGGGAAATGGGAAGATGTTGGGCAAAGGTACAAACCTCCCTTTTTAAGATGAGTAAATTCTGGAGATGAGTGTACAGCACGGTGACTCTCATGAACAACACTATATTATATACTTGAAATTCGCTGAGAAAGTAGATCTTAATGTTCTCACTACACACACAAAAAAGGTAATTGAGGTGATGGTTGTATTAATGAACTTAATTGCAGTCATCATTTCACAACGTATACATATATAAAATCATCAGACTTTACAGCCTAAATATATGCAAATTTTTTTGGTCAATTATGCCTCCGTAAACCTGGAAAAATAAAATACAAATAAAATAAGTAATTTTAAAAAATAAGTATATTAGAAGACATGTATTCAAATGACTAAACAACAGCAACAGAATCCTAAGCAGGTTCTCTGTAAAATAACATAGTTAATATCTTCAAGATCTGCATTTCCTAAACCCTGTGTGATGTTTTGTTAGCTTAGCATTCAAGGGAATTCTTTATTAAATGAAGCTATGGACAAAGCTTAGGACAAGCCTTACCATTTCTGAGTGTGCCAGTAATCTGTGACGTGCTGACAGGGTTTACGTGTGAACAGCGATGTGTCTCTGCTGGAAAGGCTGGAAGTGGGCAGGGACACCCACAAATTCTGATCCCTGGAACAAGTGAGGGTCCCCCACGGCCAATTCCTGCCTCTGTGACACTCTTGCACTTGGTGGCAGGCTTCCATGTGTTCTGAGCCATTTGGACTCTCATATAACTTCCCTCACACTGTTGTATGTTCTTGCTTATTTCACAACTGAAACTTTCAGGAAGAATGAGCTGGAACTCTATTTCCTAAATACAATATATAATCATTGAGAGAAATAAACATACATTGACCTGAGAGCATGTTTCCCCTTAACGTTTGGATGCTGTGGGCTCCCCAGTCCTGTTTAGAAGGATCGGCTACCATGTGGTCAGAGTATCCATTGAGTGGGTGTTAAACCAACTGCCCTCTTCAATCACTGGTTTTCACTGGGTCATCGAACACCAAAGCACGTCTCTGCCAGGTCAGAATTGGCCCTTTGAGGTTCGAGAAACTAGCAGTCATCCTTCCTGAATATTCCCTTTTCTCTTAACTTCTGGGCTGTCAATTTTCCTCTCTTGCTGCTCAGTCCCTCTCCGTCACCTTCGAGGACACTTTTTTGTGACTCTCCCTTAGACATCTGTATCCCCCAGGTTCACACTGAGTCTCCCCTTCTTCTCTGTTTCTTTCTTTATCCTGAGTGTTTATGCACTGCCACCTGCAGGACGCCCTCCCTGGTGTCGTGACCCTACAGTCTGATGAGTTCCCACCTCCCGAGCAAGCAAGCTTGCTGGGGCAACGTCACACAGCCCTTCTCCTGCGGCACAGTCATCGGCTTACTTATGGGACTCCTTGTTTTAGTTCAGAGCTACCAGAGGACAGTTCCACACCCTGCGGGGCTTAAATAACAGACATTGATTGTCTCACAGTTCCGGAGGGTGGACGTCTGCAATCAAGGTGTCAATAGGATTGCTTTCTTCTGACAGCCATGAGGGCAGGATGTGTTCCAGGCCTCTCTGCTTGGCATGTAGACAGCCGTCTTCTCCCTGTGTCTTTGCGTGGTCCTCCCTCTGTGCGTGTCTGTGTCCTAATCTCCTCTTCTTATAAGAATACCAGTCATGTGGGTCACACTCACATCCTGAGGTACTTGTGCTTAGAACTTCAACACATGGATTTGGGGGCCACAAGTCAGCCCATAACACCCTCAGTTAGACTGACTGTAAACCACGTGAAGTCAGAGACAAGGGCTTATTCCACTTCGTATTCCTGGAACATTGCACAAGGTTTGGCATGTGGAAGGTCATAAATACATTTGAAAAATTGAGGCAGTATTGGTCTCATCAACGTGAAATACAAAATAGTTGACATGTTTGGAAACTTTTTATGATGATATATAGATAGACAGATGCCTGCATATATATTACATAATACATCAATACCACAGTATATGTCATATATCCCATATATAACTTGCATACATATGAGTGTGTTTTGTGAGCACATATGTATAGATAGATAGGTAGGTATCCACGTATAAGTTCAGCAAGCAATCGTCTTTCCCTGAATCTCATTGCTGCTAGGGTAGAAGTGGGTTGCAGAATGAAATCGAAATTTTTTTAGGACGGGAGAATAGGAAAGGGTTATTGCGAGGCGACCAGGAGTGTCCGGTCCACAGTGTATGTGTGTGATTCTTCACACAGAGGAGGCTGGAGGTTCAGGTGAGTCAATGCCCGAGGTCACCCAGCCGGGAGGGGCATGAGTCCAGGCGAGGGTGGCTCCAGAGTCTGTGTTCCTAATGACTGTAGGTTCCCAGAGTCTGCAGCTGAGGGAGAAAGCATGGGGCAGCCTCCGTGAGGCTCCAGCTGCCCCTGGGCCTCGATACAGAGCCGTGGGTGGAGGGAGCTCACTTGCTGTGATGGCACTTGTGACATAAGGGTGACAAGCACAGATCAGACCACCTGGGAAGGAGCAGCCATAGACCGAACCCAAGGGCTGTGTGTCCCTGTGTGAAGAGTAGCCAGGTTTGCAGCAGCCGGACGGCGACACAGGTGTGCCTCTGTCAGATGTGCCCCAGATTCTGATGATCTCGCATATCAGAGCTGTACCTTGGGTCCCGTGCAATTAGGGACAGCTCGTCTCCTACCCTCCTGCCACCAAGAATGTAGCAGCATTGGGGAGGGGGTGGATCTTACCAGCTAGTGGCATAAGAAAATGTCATTATATCAAGTGAGGAAAAAAGTTTCCTAAGAAAAAGAGAGACATTTCAGACCCTTGAAACGGGCTAGGATAACATCTTACCCCAAGACTAAGGGAAAAAATATTTTTGTAGTGTCTTAAATAATACATATTGCTAAAAATAACATCAAAGAGAAAATGGTGAGTGATCCAGAAATTAAATGTCATTTTGTTTTTTGGGTTTTTTTTTTTTTTTTGCTTCTTTATTGACAGTCTTGGAGTATCACCTATGTGCATTTATTATAGAAATCTATTTGTAGATAATGTCTTCTTAATAATCAACAAATCATATGGATGTGCATCTATGCCTACAACCAGCTACTGGCTCTTTTGAAAGTCCAGGTGGTACAGGAGGCAAAGAACCTCGTTTCCTGTTGGCAAACCTCAGAGGCCTGTCTTTGCAGGTGGCACTAAAAGAACCCGCCAGAATATTAGATGGAGCCGGGGATTAGAGACACACACTGGAGGGTTTGTTTCCCAAGTCACCGACTCAGATCCAGACCAGTTTGCTGCAACGGAGGTATTTGGTACAGATGTGACCTCATGTCACCTGTGAATGGGGTGCCCCCCACTGTGCAGGTTTCTGGTGGGTGTGACCACCCCTCAGGCCAGGAGGGAAAAGCATGCCCCTGGGCTGCAGCCACATTCCCTGCTGGCCTCCTTCCTAGGTCACCCAGGTGGACGAGAGGCCCAAAGGACTTTCCACTGAGAAATGCTGTCTCTTGACCGTGTCTCCTATTACCATCCGTCTGGGCCATTTCCCGGGCTTCGTTCCGAGCTACTGCCTGACATTTAGTCCTTAAGCTTTAGAGGACAGGATTTGTCCCATTCTCTCCCAAATGGTTCTCTCTGCTTGACCTCTGGGTTAATGCCTAATGCCTGATTTGCTGAAGCCCCCGACGTGTCGATGACCTGCTCTCAATCCCTCCTGTCTGGGCTGGGCTCCTTTGCCCCGTCTCTGATAGGGTCCATCGTGCACCTCCTCCTCCTTCCCTGACACACATGGATGTTCTCGCTGGCTTCAGTGAGGCCTGTATTACTGCTCTGGACCCCTTGGATGCCGTAGATGGAACAAAAAGAAGATGCCAGAGCTGATCCATTTGGCATTCACACTCGGCAGATCATGACACTGGCAGGAAATTGCCGTGCATGAAAAGATAAGAATGGCCTTCTCTTAATGATCTTAACTTTTTTTTTAAAAATTATTATTTATTTATTTATTTTGGCTGTGTTGGGTCTTCGTTTCTGTGCGAGGGCTTCCTCTAGTTGCGGCAAGCAGGGACCACTCTTCATCGCGGTGCGCGGGCCTCTCACTATCGTGGCCTTTCTTGTTGCGGAGCACAGGCTCCAGACGCGCAGGCTCAGTAGTTGTGGCTCACGGGCCCAGTTGCTCCGCGGCATGTGGGATCCTCCCAGACCAGGGCTCGAACCCGTGTCCCCTGCATTGGCAGGCAGATTCTCAACCACTGCGCCACCAGGGAAGCCCGGATCTTAACTTTTTATAGTCTTAAGCTGTGCTGCTGTTTCAGGAGCTCACATCATGAGCAAAAACAAAAGCATAGAAACCACTTAAAATGGATTTATTGAGACTCCGGTGTATGCAAAGTACCAGGATGAGGGCAATTAACAAGGTGCCAGTTGTACCCTCAGGGGACTCACAGCTCATTCGAGGAAGCAGACATCGATATGACCATCAAAAGTACAAGACGGGCTCTTATAACTTCCATAGACATATATGCGTCAAGTGCTAAAAGATTACGAACACGGGACAGTTGATTCTACCTGAGATAATAAGAGAAGATTTGTGGAGGGGATATCTTTTACAAAAGCTTTGAAATCTGAGAATTTAAACAGGCAAACGTCAGCCAAGGGGCTCTGGACGGGAGAGGACAGCTCAACGTCAGGGAAGCGTGAAGGTATAAGAGGATTTAGGGAGCAATTCCAGAAAGGGCACAAAGAGAGAGAAGGCAGGACATGGTCAGAGTCATATCATGAAGCATCTTCAATCCCATGCCAGGAAAGCTGATTTTTCTCAGAGTGATTTGGAGCCACTGGAGTATTTTTAGGAAAGTGCCTGTGAGTTGTGATTTGGCTTGGGTGTCTCCGCAAATCTGCACTTTGGCAATTGTTGCTCTCGAATTGTTGTCCACAGTCCAGCAACTCACCTGACAAGTCACAACTCAGATGTCGCATTTCCAGGAGGGTCTTCCGCCGAGAAGAGTTGGAACCCCTATTGTGCATGTGTATCGTGACCCGTGTTCCCCATTTGGCAACGCTTACCCTACGTGTCATACCCTGAGGTCGCTCTTCTCTGAGAGATTCTGGGCATCTTATTTTGCTGACAGCTGTATCTTTGGTGCCTAGGATGGTTGTTTATAAATGTTGAACTGGGTTCTATTTAGGGCAGTTCATGTCAGGGTTACACCGAGTGGATTCGAGTAGGGAGGGGCAGGAAAGCAACGCACAATTGAAGAGACCTTTTCCACAGCACAATTAGAGGTGATAGGGTTTGGGCGAGAACCTGGGCAGTGCTGGGTTAGAAGAATGAACACTGCAGGGTTGAATGCCCACAACTTAGCAACTGAACAGACGCTGCGTGCAAATCTAACGTTGAGGAGGCGGCTAAGAGGTGAGAGTGATCCTCGCTCTGATCCTTCCCTTGGATCCACTGCACTCACGCCTGTTTTGGTGCGGCCAGGGTTACCCATCTGAGAACTTGCTGCTCCCAGAAATCCACGGAACCCGGTGCATCTAGGGTCTAAACATCTACCAAAGGCCAACCTCAGGGGTGGGTACTGAGGGCGTTTCTGGGGCAGCTGAATTGTGTCTCTCTGGATTTCCTGAGGGTTTATTAAAGTAAGGGGAGACTGGATGGCCAGTCAGGGTTGCTGGGGCATGAAACGGGGGAGTCCGTTCAAATCTATTCTGCGTGACCAGCCCCCTCTGAGTCGTGCGTGGGTCTGTGTGGAGGCCTGGGTCCCGGGCAGATATGACACCATTGCTCTCTCCCAGCACCATCCCCCTGCCCGCTCTGCTCACCTCTAATGCTCTAAAGAGATCTGATTCACCCCATGAAGGCATCTTAAGTCACGAACACCCAGCCTGGCATCATAACATGAAGGATTGTACAGAGTAGCCTTCACTTTGTGAGATGGGACCTGGGTTAGGCCCCCTGGGAGTGTTTAAACTTACCCCTTCCATTTTCCCATCCTATGTATATTCAACCTCTACTAACTGCCCAGCACTTTACTGGGTGCTAGAGAGACATTGGTGGTAACACAAGCTTCATGTGTCACAGAAAAGATGCCCATCCAATAAATAACCACACAAGAGACCAGGTCGTCACTAATTTGAAATGTCTGCAAAGGATAAACTAGGGAGCGAGGAGAGGGCAGAAGGAGGGAGAAACAGCTTCACCTACGTGGTCAGGTCAGGCTTCCCTGAGAATGTGACATATCATCTGAGCTCTAAAGGATGCCCAGTCTTACCAGGCAAATGGAGAGGAAGCGGGTGGTGGGGTAGATGCGAGAGAACAGCGTATGTCAAGACCCTGAGCAGGGAAGGAGCACTGGCTGTACGTGTTGGCTCAATGAAGTCAAGTTCATCCCAGAGTGGAAGCAAGGGGAGAGTGTGAGCCTGGAAGGATGGGTGTCCCATCCTGAAGGGAGCACCAGGGGCTCCAGAATCTATAAATTACTTTTGCAAAAGGCATATGAGGTATGAGGCACACAGAGAATGTGAAAGATGATGCTAAAGTCATAGCGTGGGTAAAATTACCAAGAGGGAAGGGTGTAGCCATGGGTGTATAATAACGATATAATGATAGAATCTTCAAAAGTGCCTGGAGGAAAAAAAGGCAGAGAGAGAGAGAGAGACAGGGAGAGAGAGAGAGAGAGAGAGAGATTGTTGTCCAAGAGAGAAGATCTTCATGAGAGCTAACCATGAATGCCAAGAGGGTGAAAGAAAAGTCTATTAGAAAGTATCAATTTGATGAAAGGAAGAACTTTTAACAGAGAAGTCTTCCGTGGTCTGCTTTTAAATAGGCGGTGGGGGATTTTTTGTTTTGCAGTCGTAGTTGTTTTTCCAAGAGGGTATATGTGTGTGTGTAAAACCTTTGGAATAACGTTCTAGAAATATTTGTATGTAAATATGTAACTATTGTGTGTGTATATGTACATGCTTGTGTATCTGGTATACGTATATTTGTGTATGTCCACGCACTTACATAGCTCTTTTTTTCATTGCTTTTTCTATTCTTCCAAGGTAAGGACTACCTTTTACTTCCATTGTTATTTTCTTCAGTGCCCAAAATAAGGCTTACGGTGGCAGCATTAGAAACTCAATATAAAATATGTATGTATGTTCACAAGACAGCAGATTTCACTATTAACATGAATAACACCCAATTAGAAATACGGCATTTCAGGAAAACTTCATTTGATCAGATTACTCTAGTTAATTTTGACAAAACAGAGATAAGTGAACCACCACACTCTGATTAAACGTCCACAAGAGCACAGAAATAACACAGCTTCCAGATGACTTTCTCCCCAACTTGACAAACAATGAGTCTCTTGGAAGTAACAGATTTATTAAATTCTTTAGTCTCCTTAGGGAGGCTGGGTAATTTACAGTCCGTGTTGATGGTATTAATGCTTTCCGGCTTCTTAGTCATCGTCGTTAAAGAGGTTTAACCATCAAGGAACCCCCAGAGATTTGTGTGATGATTTCCTAAAGACACAAGAAATCTGACTTAACGTCAGAGGAATGCTCAAAAAGAGCTCTCTGAAAAAGCTGTAGCCTTTCCCAATGCATTTCAGAACACTATCCTGGTGACTCAAGTCTACAGCTTTCAATTTACATAAGTAAACAAATGAGTCACAGACACAGGGCGTGATGTTTGGGAAGAACAGTGTGCTGGGCCCCTTTATGTCCCAAACGAGGAAAGGGGAGCTGATGGAGGTTAAGTGGAAAAAGACGTTATGGGTATATTAAAAATAGGATCACAGAATTTACGGTAAAGCTATTTGGAGAAAATGGAACAGCCTGGACGGTTCTATGTTGGCTCAAAGACGATCATCTTAACTTTAAGGATCCCATGAGGGATCTTCATTTATTTATTTTTCAATTTAATTTCATTTATTTATTTTTTATACAGCAGGTTCTTATCAGTTATCCATTTTATACATATTAGTGTATACATGTCA
This sequence comes from Balaenoptera physalus, assembly GCF_965194825.1. Lineage (NCBI taxonomy): Eukaryota > Metazoa > Chordata > Mammalia > Artiodactyla > Balaenopteridae > Balaenoptera > Balaenoptera physalus. The sequence continues at coordinate 35,880,639 of NC_138902.1, read as the reverse complement.
ATCCCAATCTCCCAGTTCATCACACCACCATCCCTGCCACTGCTTTCCCCCCTTGGCGTCCCTACGTTTGTTCTCTACATCTGTGTCTCTCTTTCTGCCTTGCAAACCGGTTCATCTGTACCATTTTTCTAGGTTCCATATATATGTGTTAGCATATGGTATTTGTTTTCTCTTTCTGACTTACTTCACTCTGTATGACAGTCTCTAGGTCCATCCATGTCTCTACAAATGACCCAATTCCGTTCCTTTGGCAGAAGCAAAACCTTGTTGAACCCTTTGAAAGAAATGAATTTGCCAATGGATTAAATCGCTTAATTTGGCATTATTAAAAAAAATTTTGAGAACTACTGATACCTTTAGCCATATCTGTAGGGATTGCTCAGTATCCACACTGTTGCGCTTGATGAGTTTCTTGACCTGGTTTGAGATGCTCCAGAAATGAAATGCATCTACCAGTTCCTTAGAAAGACTTTTTCCCAGCTGATTGCATTGAGGTATTCTTTTTTTCCTCACCATTCTCCTTTATTTTATAAGCCCAGAAGTCTTTGAATTGCTTAATTTTACCAGGTCCTTTGTTTCTACATGCTTAGGATAAAAAAGTTGTCAGTATATTGTAAGCTAATAGACAAAGATATTTGTTATGCCATCATTTCCTCTTTTCTCTTGAAAGTGGTTCTGCTTTCTATCTTGTACTAACCATGTCAAGTCCACTATTGCCCCATAATTTACCTCTCATTTCCCAAACTATTTATTTATTAGAAAACCAATTCCAACAGATTTATAAGAAATACAGCTAAGAATTGTAGAGGACTTGTAGGAGATCTCACTGCAACAAAGATAGACGTTCAATCGTTGATAATTACGGACAGGGTTTAAACTGCGCTGGTTCTCTAGGGTTATTAACAGGTATACAGTGATGACAGTTTCTACCTTATGGACTTTCTTTCAGGACTGTTTTCGAATGAAAAGTAGGATACACATATTAAAAGGCTGTAGTAGTTTTCCATTGCCGCCAATAACAAATTAACACAAACTTGATGGCTGAAACCAATACAAATTTATTACCTTATGGTTCTACAGGTTATAAATCTTATACAGTTTTTGCTGCAATGAAATCAAAGTGTCGTCGGGGCTGTGTCCTTTCTGGAGGCTCTAGGGGAGAATGCACTTACTTGCCTTTTCTGTCTTCTAGAGGTCACCCTCATTCCTTGGTCCATGACCCTTTCCTCCATCATCAACGTCAGCGACCACCTGTGGAGTTTGCACAAGCCTCACTCTGACTTGATTTCACAGATATCCTCTGACTGTCTTATTCTGTCTCCATCTTCCACTTTTAAGGATCTTTCTGATTACATTGGGCCACCCCATCATCCAGGGTAATCTGTAACTTCATCATATCATCAAAGTGCCCTTTTCCCATGTAAGGTGACATAGTCACAGGTTGTGGAGATTAGGATGTGGACACTTTGGGAGCCATTACCACAAAGGTATTCAGTTGAATTTCTTTACCTCTAAACCTTATCTGAATCATCCAGGATCTTAGTAAATCTGCCCTATCATCCGCTGGCTTCCATATTAGTCAACTTTCTTTAAATTTGCTTATAATGAAGGAACAATTGACTTTGTAATATGATCTTTCTGTTAAATGGCATCTCTGAGGTTAGCCCCTGCCCTAAGGAAGGTGAGAGAACAACTCACAATTCCAAGGATAGGTCTTATATGGAACAATGACCTGCCCCCATATTCCCCCCAAAACAGAGGATGTGAATATTTGTTGCATTCACACAGCCAAGTCAAGAAATCCATGCATGTTAATTCACTCTGGAGTATGATTCATTTGCATGGCTTGGCTCCAACCACGGGAAATAAATTATATAATTGTTACTAAATCCTCACCTTTGATTCTATATAAAAGAAATCTGGGGCTTCCCTGGTGGCGCAGTGGTTGGGAATCTGCCTGCCAATGCAGGGGACACGGGTTCGAGCCCTGGTCTGGGAAGATCCCACATGCCGCGGAGCAACCAGGCCCCTGAGCCACAATTACTGAGCCTGCGTGTCTGGAGCCTGTGCTCCGCAACAAGAGAGACCGCGATAGTGAGAGGCCCGCGCACCGCGATGAAGAGTGGCCCCCGCCTGCTGCAACTAGAGAAAGCCCTCGCACAGAAACGAAGACCCAACACAGCCAAAAATAAATAAATTTAAAAAAAAAAAATGGATGCCATTATTTGAAAAAAAAAAAAAAAAAGAAATCTGCACAGGAATTATGCATTTTTTGAATATATACACTAGTTTGATATACATCGTCTAGTTATCTTCCTTACTCAATATTTTACAAACTGCTTCATATATAATAAAGCAAGAATCAGCAGACTATGGCCCACAGATCAAATCTGGCCTATAAGCTAAGAATGGTTGTTACATTGTTAAGTGGCTGAAAAAACATCAAAAAAGAATAATATGTTGTTATGCAGAAAAATTACATGAAATGCAAGTCGTGTCTGTAAGTAAAGTGTTGTTGGAACATATCACACAGGGCTGCTTTGGGGCTACAAGGGCAGAGGTGAACAGTGGCAACAGAGACGATGTGACTCATAAACCCTAAAATATTTCTATCTGGGTATTTATTGTTCAAGTTTGTCCACTAACACAAAACTGACATTTTTTTGTAGGTAAGTTTTTGGGAGATATGGCGGTGAAAGGGGGATTTGTTTATGTGCATTGCTAATGTTGATATGGAACTAAAATGTAACTCCACCTAGTTTTTGAAATCAGAACCACTCCAAGAGAATCTAATTAAGGATAAACAATATTTTTAAAGCAACAGCAAAATAAACATGGATTTCAGTTATAAAAATTTTAGTAAGTAGATATAGGTGAGCTGGATCAATGTGGGTTTCTGAATCCAGAATTTACTTCTCTCTTGGCCATTGTCACTATTAGGCAAAGAGGTATGTGACCTTTTTCTAATAGAATTTGTAACGTAATCTCACCAGGAAAAGAAAGGTGTGGGAAGGAGCCTTCAAAAAAAATATTAGAATGATGAAATGTTTTTTGGAATCAGTCGTATCCAGCTTCACCAGTCGGTGCTACATAAATCCAAGCAAAGAGTCAGATCTGAGTAATGTATTTCCTCTAACAGAAGATTATTTCAAACAGTGACACAAACACTGTTGCAATTGGTTCCAGTCAAGGTTTGGCTTTTCACTTTGAATGGATACTGCACATTTTTAAACCTGAGAGTTGCAATTGAGCACCCTGACATCAGAAAGCTTGCCTACATATTTCACTGGATGCAGCTTTTCCTCCGGGTGAAAGTAGGAGTAACTAGGGAAACGCTCTACACAGCCAACCCGTGCCTAGCAAATTCCAGGCATAGAGTACGATTTCCAGTGGTAGAAATTGCCTGCCAGCCAGCCCGCAAAGGGCCCCACCAGTTTCAGCTCCAGGGCAACTTGTGAATCCCTGACATATCATCTGCACGAATAAGCATCATTTTGAAAATAGTTTTACAACTGAGATGCAAAATAATTATACAATGTGTAACCCCATGTAAGTAGCTTTAGGAGCATTTACACGTGCATCTATACCATCTCTTTAAACACCTTGATCTAGGTCTTTTCAAGTCCAGTTTACAGACTGGAAAACTGAGGTTCAGAAAAGATAACCCAGGGATATAGTGCCTCAACTAGTGCAAGTGGAGCCAACATACAATCGCCTGTCTGAAGCATCCAATCCAGTAGTACTTAGGCCACTGTCCAGAACGGAATGCATCACAGCATCTCTAACCATCGAGAGCTCCTCTGCCTGAGAAGGCATGTACTCCTTAGTAATGACACAAAGTTTTCAATAGTAGGAAGTAAATGACTTGCTTTTTCTGACAACCAGAGTGCAAATTGTAAGTGGACTGGATATTTTCAACAGCTTAACCAGAGGTTGATCCTGTCTTACTTTTGAAAGATTTAATTTTGTTTAACATACTACTTTACTCACACATGATTTTATTCCATGTTGAATCTCTTTGACAGTTCTTGTCACTAATCTCATAAACATCCCTCTTCTTCACTTGAGCAGGAAAGGCCCAGGTTGTGAATCTGCAGATGGGGCCCTGGAAACGTTGGATGTTATCAGTTATCTGAGTCGACTTCAGGTGAAACCGAATTGCCAAGTGTTTAAATAGTGAAGGGCAGACTTGTATCATTTGTCTATCTTTTCCTTTTGTAATTCATTATGATCGAGGTCCTGATAAAAAGAAATAAGAGATCAAAAGAATATCTGCTCATTTAATCATCATTAATAAAGAAGAATCAAAATGTCCAATATTTGTGAAAGCCTTTATTCCATCAAGGATGAATATAGCATTTCTTTGTGGGCAAAGATGAAATTACCTGAAGTGCTTCAATGTGGAAATGCAGCTAATAAATGGCGTCTGTTTTAGGCAACTCTACATAAAGACTATTGGCGCTCAGTTGTAAAATCGGGTTTGAGATGGGACATTTGTGCTGCTGGTTTACAAGAGAGATTTTCTTCATTCTCTCTTCCAGGCTGACCGGCATGAACCTCCCTTCTCCTGTTATCAGTAGCAAGAATTGGTTACGGCTCCATTTCACATCCGACAGTAACCATCGACGGAAAGGATTTAATGCTCAGTTTCAAGGTAAGAAGGCTCCATCTTATAAGAAAAAAAAAAAATGTATTCACACTGCATAAATGCAACTACCTGATTTAGTGATTTACACATAAGGGGACCTCAAAACAGAAATGGCAGATTGTTCGTAGCCAGGTAAAACAGAGAGTCTATAGTCAATAGTCTGTAGGGTTGATTCTGAAACTTTCTCTTTCTCTCTAATTTCTAGGGTTTATTCCTGGCTAGTACTCTATAGTTTCCTATATGTTTCTAATAATCAATAATTGTGATCAATACTGTGAAAAGGTTGATGGAAACTATTCCACATGCATCAGCAAATAAAACTAGTATGGCACTGTCAGAAAGCTAGATGCTGTCCCAAGCAAACTTCTCCAGCTTTCCCCAAATCATGGCCGTGAGAATGCCAGTTCAATTAAGGCAGAATTCCCTGAACACTTGCCACAGGGAAGCTGGGACCCCAAAATGAGGAAATTATGACAACCCCCATGCTCCAGAAACTAGCAGATCAGAAAGATAATTTGTAAACAGCTCCCATGAAAGATGGAACAGAAAGAGAATCACAGGAGCCACTTAAGGAGGTTTTAGTAATATTCCAACAAGTGGCTCTGAATGACTCCTATCTGAAACACATTTTAAAATCCATAATGCCTTCACTCTGTCCTTTTGGGCAAGAAGTTAAAAAAAAATAAGAGTAATCTTCAGGGATTTAAATACAGATGATGCTGAAGAGGACACATGTGTTGAGTTTTATCTGCCACCGGGATCCTTGGGGCTTGTGAACCCTCATGGAACGTGCCTGACTTGGAGTCCAGGGACAATTTTATTTCAGCAAAATGCATTTTATTCATAAGGAGCATTGTCCACCCCTCAGTTTCTTCTGATGCTGCCAGAAACCTCTTGAATTGCAAATATACTGCCTTGAAGCTTGGTAAGAGTCACAGTAATTTGCTTTCACTTATTCTGGGACCCAGGCAAGGCCAGTCTTTTTCTTCCCATACCTGCCTTTGTGTGCCTTTATCTTTCAAGGCCACATATTCTAACTATAGTTATAGAAGAAGAGGTATGGAAAGGACATATCAGTGGGGACTGGGGTCACTAGGTGATATAGTGGTGGGGGATGAGGAATACACCACCCAGTCTCGTAGGAAATTCTGAGTCTTCTCTGTATTACTCCACATCAACAGATACATCTATCCCTGATTTAAAACCATCGTAGATCACTATTTGGAATAACAATTGACTGATAAGACAGGTAGGTAGGTAGATCTATAGCATTATTTCTAAACTGGTGATTGATCTTCTCCAAAGGTCCTGATTAACTGATTGGTATGGAACTACAGAAAAATTTCTAGGTATCATCCTCTAAACCTCCTCAGTGGATTTGGCATCTGTACCAGTGATTGGAAGAAAGGTGAAAAATAGAATATCAAGTTTGAAGATACTCTAAATTGGTAGATATAAGAAACAATTGCAATAGTTTAGACATATCAGCCATTGATGATATATATAAGCTGTGATTAGAAAAACTTGTACATAAGTCCCAAGAGATAAAAAGATGCAAAAATATAAGGAGGGGTAAACATGGCTTAACAGTGATACATGAGAAAACCTCTTCAGGCTGACTTTGAAGTTCAAATCCAAGGCTAAATGGTGGGAGGGAGCTGCCTTTTGTTTCATTCACCTCAGGCCTTATATCACAGGAGGGGTTATGACTAAGGCTGAATCTCAGCCGACCATACGTGGAAAGTTAGATTCAGTACCAGACGTCACCCTTTTGTGACAAAACAGAGAGCACCTGTCAACGCCAGGCGGAAAGGCATTATGAGAATTTTTGTGGCTCCTGAGGGCAGAACTATCACCTGTGAATAGAAGCTACAGGTGGTCCTTCCTGCTGATTCTAGAACAAGCCTGAGGGCAGCGGAAGGCAGGAGGCAAGCGATGGCTCAGGCTGAGCCTCTCAGAGCCCCCGGCAGCTGTCCCAGTGACCATCTCCGCTGGACACCACTCTGCCCTGACTTCGCAGCTGAGAGGCCTCAAGGTTTTCACTCTGAGGACAAATGAGGGGAAAGCTTCCTGTCCTGTAGGAAAGTGTGTTATTCCTGTAAATTTTCCCTCTTTTTTCTGCCTGGATTGAACATCAGGAAGCCCCAATTTGTATTGTACTTTATTTCAACCAGACAAACTCAGGGGAAAAAATGCTGTTGTTATTACCAACACAATTGCTAAAAAGAAAAGCAGAGTAAAAGAGCAATCTAGAAAACCAGCAAGAACAATAATAATAGTGAAAACACACAGTGTCTACTAAAAGCTAGTTTAATATCTATGTAAATACTCTGTCAAAACCCCGGATAGCCAAAGCAATCTTGAAAAAGAAAAACAGAGCTGGAGGAGTCAGGCTCCTGGACTTCAGACTATACTACAAAGCTACAGTAATCAAGACAGTATGGTACTGGCACAAAAACAGAAATATAGATCAGTGGAACAGGATAGAAAGCCCAGAGATAAACCCACGCACTATGGTCACCTTATCTTTGATAAAGGAGGCAAGAATATACAAAGGAGAAAAGACAGCCTCTTCAACAAGTGGTGCTGGGAAAACTGGACAGCTACATGTAAAAGAAAGAAATTAGAACACTCCCTAACACCACACACAAAAATAAACTCAAAATGGATTTAAGACCTAAATGTAAGGCCAGACACTATAAAGCTCTGAGAGAAAAAAATAGGCAGAACACTCTATGACATAAATCACAGCAAGATCCTTTTTGACCCACCTCCTAGAGAAATGGGAATAAAAACAAAAATAAACAAATGGGAGCCAATGAAACTTAAAAGCTTTTGCACAGCAAAGGAAACCATAAACAAGACGAAAAGACAGCCCACAGAATGGGAGAAAATATTTGCAAACGAAGCAACTGACAAAGGATTAATCTCCAAAATATACAAGCAGCTCATGCAGCTCAATATCAAAAAAACAAACAACCCAATTTTAAAAATGGTGGAAGACCTAAACAGACATTTCACCAAGGAAGACATACAGATGGCCAAGAGGCACATGAAAAGATGCTCAACATCACTAATCATTAGAGAAATGCAAATCAAAACTACAATGAGGTATCACCTCACACCAGTCAGAATGGCTATCATCAAAAAAATCTACTGTTTTGTAGATTTATTGTTTTATAAATGCTGGAGAGAGGGTGTGGAGAAAAGGGAACCCTCTTGCACTGTTGGTGGGAATGTAAATTGATAGAGCCACTATGGAGAACAGTATGGAGGTTCCTTAAAAAAACTAAAAATAGAACTACCATACAATCCAGCAATCCCACTACTGGAAATATACCCTGAGAAAACCATAATTCAGAAAGAGTCACATACCACAAAGTCCATTGCAGCTCTATTTACAATAGCCAGAACATGGAAGCAACCTAAGTGTCCATCGACAGACAAATGGATAAAGAAGATGTGGCATATATATACAATGGAATATTACTCAGCCATAAAAAGGAACCAAATTGAGTTATTTGTAGTGAGGTGGATGGACCTAGAGTCTTTCATACAGAGTAAAGTAAGTCAGAAAAAGAAAAACAAATACCATATGCTAACACATACAGATGGAATCTAAAGAAAACAAAATGGTTCTGAAGAACCTAGGGGCAGGACAGGAATAAAGATGCAGACATAGAGAATGGACTTGAGGACATGGGGAGTGGGAAGGGTAAGCTGGGATGAAGTGAGAGAGTGGCATGGACATATATACACTACCAAATGGAAAATAGCTAGCTAGTGGGAAGCAGCCGCATAGCACAGGGAGATCAGCTCGGTGCTTTGTCACCACTTAGAGGGGTGGGATAGGGAGGGTAGGAGGGAGATGCAAGAAGGAGGAGATATGGGGATATACGTATATGTATAGCTGATTCAAGCAGAAACTAACACACCATTGTAAAGCAATTATACTCCAATAAAGATGTTAAAAAAATATTCTGTTAAAGAATCTGAATCTTGGGGTGTTTGGTGAAGAAGGGGAATATTAAAAAACACATTTCTTTGCTTACTGCCTTTCTAACATTATTGTAGTCACATTTATCATTTGTGGTCACTCGTAAGACTATGAAAATTCCATCAGTGTTACTCAAAGTGAACGAGATTGCAAGTTATGTGAGATTCCTATGAAAACTCTTTGTGTTTCCTAAGCTGCTAACACAGCCCTCTGGTGGTGTCTCTGGAGGAGAAACTGCTTCTCCAGCCAAGAGTATGACGCCTGGATAGGTTTTTACAACTTCTAAAAACAAAGGACACATTCCTTTTAACTTGGTGCTTTTCTTGGTCGGATAAACAACCACCTACCACCATAACATCGTCTTTCTTCTTTTCCTTTATGTTTTCATTCCTACGTTCTTTCTTCTCTGAATCTTCCACTTTCTTCTTTGGCTTTTATCTCTTCAATCATGCCAGCAAGTTATGCCAAAAGTAGTAGTAAGGTTGATTGACAAGTAAAACTGCTCTATAGTTGCTAAATATATTCACCTTTAAAATAGCATTGTGAACAAAAAATGTGGCAATGGCAATAAAAGCCACTTGATAGATTTGAAATATCTTGTGTCTATAATGGGCTCTCACAGAATAATAGATTCATGCAGGACATGTTATTCTTTAAATCAGCTGAAAATTGAGCCCGTTCTTTATATGTTGCCTTCATCATTAATTATAATTAAATAAGTGCCTTGTTAGCACAATTCATCATGTAGACATTTTTGATGTCTACAAGATGAATATTTTTAAAGATATATTAACCTTGAACCATGAATACCTCTTCACTATTACGTATCCATATATGCACTGAGCTCCAGTTTTACATATATTTATCTGGCCATTTATAAAAATACAATTTTCACAAAATGAAATTCCCATTGATTTCTGTAACTGATCAATCATTTTGAAAGTGTTTGTAATAAAGTTCCAGTTTATATAAAGAACACTCTGGCTCATAAATCAAGGGAAAACCTGACCGTGGCTTTAAGTTTTGTGTTGACACAAACAATTAGCTTTCTTTTTAGGTGATCATTCTATACCACTATTGATTTTCCTTTTTATTTAAAATGAAGAACTTTGTATAAAATGAAGACTTTCATGTTGTTAAAAACATATTTTGGAAAATTGGGAACTTCATCTTTTCAGATTAATTCAAGTTTAGGTAAAAGTTATGCATTCTCCATTCTCCAGTGCTCACATCTTCTGCAACCTGTAGAAGTTGTACCTCCAAGGTAATAGACCTGGATCCTGGGGCCAATGCATGTGTCTGTCTCTCCCTTTAGAACACTAATCAGTAAGGACCATAAACTAGAACCTGAAAGGGGCTTAGTTAACGTATGTTGAAACATGAAGGAAATCAGGTGCTCAGGTCCCAAGGCCCATGGACCATTGGTCTGCAGAACTAGTGAGACAACCCCTAGGTGGCATTCTCGTTCATTTCTATGGCCTTGGGCACCTTTCACTCTTCCACTAAGGGGACCTTTCAGGTAGATGGGACATGTTTTCTTTCAATCAAAATAAATTAATGAAATCTAATCTTATAACCTCTAAGTAATTCTTAAAATCTCTAAAAGGAAAAAGAGTTTTTTTAATAAATATAAATTCACTGAAATCAGAAACACATACCACTTTCCCTAAATATATACTTTAACTTCTCTGAGAACCAAAGATTCTTGCAAAGGGCCAACTCCAGGGCTTTGAATAATTCACAGAAGATCCCCACCTATGTGTTCCAAGCTGCTGACTTTTGGCCTCTCCTTTTTTATTAAGTACTCATTATTAGCCAGTATCCTTTCTGCCCTGTGTGTCTCGCTACCTTAGTCTATAAAACGAGAATAATAGTATCTGCGGCCCCTAACCACTGTGGGTAGCAAATACAATGAAAAGAAGGTGTGGCAAACACTTTGTAAACAGCACTGAGACATCAGAGCAACCATCGCCCATCAATAACCGTTCCTTGAGCTCAGTGTGTCCTCCTAACCCAAATTAACTAAAATAGTTTGATCTTCAAAATTTTAAGAGGTATTTTAAAACATAAAAAATGGGAAGACTATCGTCTTACATTGTTGGCAGTAATTGGAATTGGTGCAGCCTCTTCGGACAGCTGTTTTATGGGAAAGTTGGACCTGAGCCTTTTCTAGACCCAGCAGTTCCACTCCGGGTACATGCCCAGCAGAAATGAGTACAGATGTGCAACAGGACACACGGAGAGAGAATGTGCACTGAAGCTTTATCCATGGTTGTCAGACACTGGAATTAACCTAAATGTCCAGCCACAGTAGAGCATGTTAAGGAAGTATGTATATTCGTTCGGTGGAATACTAAATAAAAATGAAAAAAGACAAACTACTTCTACAAGCAACAACATGAGTGAATCTCGTAGACATACTATAGAGTGAATGGACCTAGACACAAACACATGCCCCCTGCATGGTCCATTTACATGACATTCGGGGATCTGCAAAACCAAGTAGTTACATGAGAGCTCTTTGCTAAAAAAGAGTGTTTTGCTTTTTACTTTGTGTGTGTGTGTACATTTCGATTTAAAAAGTGTTTCTACAAAGGGTCAGAACAATCCCCTTCCTCCAAAATGACAATTTCTTTAGAATTTTCTTACAAATAGGCCCAGACAAAAATACCTAGAGAACCACCCCCCCACTCAATGCCGTGGTCCTATTGAAGGTCAAAATTAAGAAGAGCCTCACCCTACATATAAGGAAAGGAGATAGTAAGTGGGGTGGCCCCTCGTCACACAGCCTGTAAATAAATGGCAGAATCAGGACGTCAATAGAACCCTCTGTGCTCTCTGTTCAATGTCACCCTTTCAACTCTATTTTCTCCATCGACTTGCAGTACTGCTTCTTCTGTTGCCAATCAGAACACCTTTCTTTGGGGAGTAGTGATTTATTTTTGTAAAAGGGAAATCCCAAAGAAAAAAGTGACACTAAAAGACAGCTATACGTGAGTGACAACTTTATCCATTTTCTCAGCTTGATCTATTCAGAGCAGAAGAATGGCAGAACCCCTGAAGGAACAGGTGTAATAACAATGGGGGGGAGGTGGCAGAAAAAATAAACATGGAGAAGGAAGTATTGAATAATAGAATAAATATATTCATGAATGAATATGAATACATATGGATATGGAACTAAAGGGCACCATGCAGGTAGAGGCTGGAGTTGAAAAGAAGTTAAAGAAACGTACATACAGTCCTGAAGAAGGAGGAAAATGACAAAAGGAACAGGGAGATGCTTCACAGCCTAGTGAAGGGCTGCCCTTGGCGAACAGGTGTGAGGGCTGCCCTGCGTGTGTCATACTCGCGTGACACAGACACATGGAGGAAGCCACTTTGCAGACACGCCGTCCACAGTGTAAATCTGGCCACAGCGAGCGCTTTCACTGTGTGGAGTGAGGGGGTGGGGATTGAAGGTGAACAGCTTGGTCCAAGCCCAGCGATGGATGGACCACGGGAGACACGTGGCCCTGATCTAAGTCCCAGTCCTGTTATATGGAAGCCTGTTTCCTGCCCTACAAAACAGGATTGGTAACAATGACCACCGTGGACAGAGGTGTGGATTAGAGGATTAATCCTGTGAAGCGTGTAGCTCGGTGCCCAGAATGGGTCCCCCTGCACCTCAAATTCGGGTCTACAATCTCCGTATAGGGGATGACCTGGACGTCTGTCTCACAGACTTTGTGTGCAGAATGCAGTGAGGGCTCGCAGGGTTTTACTACCTTTATAAACTTCCTGGAAGTTCGCCGGCCTCTACTCCTTTTGTTTACTCTGTTTCACTGGTCCAAGTACGATGGCCATTCACTGGACAGCAGCTCAGGCCGTTCAGTTGATCTGTTCAGGTCCCTCATTGACGATCTGAATGTGACCTCACTGCGCTGGGACACATGGGGCCAAAGAGGACGGGTCGTGCTCTGGCCCCCAGTCCAGGGACGAAGGGAGGAATACACGTAAACGGACAATTTCCGGATGATGTGAGTGAAGCCAGGCACCAAGAGCTATGAATTAGAAAAATGCACCTCTGCTGACGTCGGAAGGAGCAGAAGGGCTGTTGGAGAAGGTTTCCCAGAGGAGGGACAGCCTGGGTTGCATCCCGGGCGTCCGGGAAGAAGGAGGGGACGGATCTCGGCAAAGAGAGGAGCACCAGGAGAGCCAGAGCAGCAGCGTCGAATGCAGAGGTGCATTCAGCCTTCTGCAGATACAGCATGTCAGTCCTGGGGTGGGAGGGGAGACGGAGAGAGCAGGGAGGAGCAAAGGGAAGAGGGTGGGCTGGATCCCGGGAGGATTTATGCCATCCTTAAAAACGTGACTGTAACCGTGGGTAAACAGTGAGGATCCCGGAGTGTTTGAGAAGCAGAGTCGGAGAGCAATGCGCACAACTTTGTTGCTAAGGCTGCTGGGTGGTACCCTTTGGTAGCTCTTGGGGGGCCCCTGGGGCATCTCAGGAAGAAGGGCTGCGGGTGGAACACTCTGAGACACTGAGCACAGGAAGTGGGACTGTCCCCAAGTCGTCATATTTAACAAAGAGGGGAAAATGTGGCCGAGATACACATATTTGCCCTAAAGCGGTGACATGCCCTTCGTCCCAAGGCTCAGCCACCAACACATTTAAAGCATCAGTATATTTGAAAGAGAATGTGCCCATCAGAGGGGTGTGTGTGTGTGTGTTTGGTGGTGATCATGGTGGGTACTTGGCAAAGGGAGAAACCTAGTGTCAAACCTGTGTCAGCCTGTCTTCTTCAGAGCCCAGTGAACCAGTGCTGGACAAGAGAGATGAAAGCTTCATGGCAGGGATTCCGGGCTCAGTAAGCGGTGGTCTGGCTGTAACCCGCTTCCTCTCGGGAACACACGAGGGAGCTTGTGTTAATTAGCACATCATCAAGTAGTAGTGGCGAACCCACTGTGTGCAGCAACGCCTCCATCTGCAGCAGGAAAGCCCCATCTCTCATGGAGCTGACATCCTCGGGGGGAGAGAGAAATGCACCAAACGAGTCAAGACCACAATGTTGGGGGATACATTAGGGGTCACGGGCAAGAAAGGCCCTTCAGAGGGAGTAACATTTGACCTGAGATCCCCATGGCTCGTGAAGGTTAGAAAAAGAGCAGAGTAGGCAGTGAAAACAGCAAGTGCCAATCCTTCGAGGAAGGAGGAGCCGGGGAAGAACACAGAATGCTGAAGGGTGAGAATTGCCAGAGATGCATCAGGGGACAACCCCTCGGGGCCTGGTGGGGAGGTCCACGGGGGCAGATGATATTTACTTTATGTACAAGGCAAGGCTGTAGAATGTCTGGAAAGTGAGAGCGAAGTTGTCTGATTTAAGACCATCACTTGAGCTGGTCTGTAGAGAAAGCCACTCTGTGGACTAACATCCCGTCCCCTCCATGAGTGATGGCGGTCCTTCTACACGAATAAATGATGCTGTGGGTCTTACCATCTTTTTTCTCATCTTAGTTCTTGGGCCCCACCCTGAGATACGGATCATGTCACAGCGCTGGTGAATGGTGCTTTCTGGTCTGCAAGGTGGAGGGCACACCTGAGCTCAGGTGATCAGCTGGGGCAGCACAGCCAGGGGTCACCTGCCTGCAGGGCTCTTGTCCTGGCCCAAGTGACATACCCCTCAGCTGCTCCCATGTGTCCAAAAACCCACCCGCACTGCACAACATCACCGTGGGCTGTCTGTCCGTGATGTATTAGACCCACCCACTTAACCTTTGTTAAGGCGGGGAAGCGAGTGTGATCGTGTGTGTGTGTCAGCACATTCAGAAATCACAAAGGTAAAAATCCATTGTGAACAGGACAGAACAAAGAGAATGTGCTCAGATTTCAGTAGTAATCACTTTCACTAGATATTGGGAACAATTTCTTACTAATGTTGAAACTAGTGTTGAAGAGGAGAACATATTTCTTAAGGAAAGTATGTGATTTTATTCATTAGAGATGTTAAATTAATATATAGGAGTCTCACCTAGAGGCAACCTAATAGAGTAAATGAACTTTTGAGTCCATTCCAGACTTTTAAGTCAATGCATTTTCATGTATTCATTGATTTAAAAATTGTGTTTGGAATATTAATGCACAGTAAACCTTAGCCATTCTACGTAAAAGCACTTAAACTAAAGCTTTCCTTTCCCTAAACTCCTAAATGTGGTTCACACGGGGGAATTGGGAGCCAACAATGTTATTCAGTAAATCACAGCTATTTAGAATACATTAATGTGTAGCACAGGTAGCTGTCAAGTTGTTATGCTTGGAAAATATAAAAGCTTTGGAGGGTTATTACTCCCTTGGCAAATTGTCTTTCTACAATTTTTATTTATGTGATGTTAAGATGGAAATTATTCTGGTTTTTGGTTTATCAACTCCTAACTGTACTCACGCTTCGTGCTTCTTCCCTCCTGGTGGCAGTTTGATCAGTCCCATCTGGAGACTATGTTTAGAGTTTATTTCTAAAGGCGCACACATATCCATTTCTCACAGGTACCGTGTGCTTTGGAAATCAAAGCATCACGGTGTACTGTGCCCATGTCAGGAGGCTGTCAGCATTTCCACTGAGAACGTAGTCGTCATAGTGTAGTGTTTCTTCACACCCCCCGACACATGCTAGGTCAGCGAGGTGCTAGAGGTTATCGCTTACCCGAGATAGTTACTACGTGGAGCTGTAGGGACATCGACGCTCAGTCAGAACCGTAAGGAAGCCAGGAAACTTGAAAATGCACGAGCCACGTTTCTTGTTCTCTTAATCATCTGGGTTGGGTTTCTCAAGTTGCACAGTGAAGCTGCTGCTTGATGTGACACAGAATCTAGGATGAATCTAGGAAAGGAGCGTCATTGTTCCAGAGGCAACACTCAACACAGATCCAGATGTGAGTTTAAAATGGGTTTTGAAGCAACGTGGAGCACAAGTTTATTTCTGGGCACCTGTGGAATCTGGTTTCTTCAAACTGGTTCAGCGTATTTCAAGTTTGCATGAAGTCACTCACTGGAAAGCTCTTTCTTTACTATAACAGTTTCCAAGAAAGGTCTCAGAGGGTCTCTTCCTTCTGGTCAACTCAGTCTGGGTGGTGGCTTCTAAAGCCTCACATGTTCCTTGCAGGCTTCTCCGTGCAGTGGACCATCTTAATCCGCACCATGGTGAAGGCTGTGTGTCCTCCACGGGAGACCTGTGGTCAACTTTTGACCATGATATTGTGTACAGTTTATGAACCCAAGAAATATAACGTAGGAAGGAGAAAATCCCAAGTGTTTTCTTGTAGGTATTTTGAAATTTACCTTGAGACTAATAGGACCTTAGCTTTCTCCAGGCATGCGACTAGCATTTATTGAGCACAGCATCAAGGTCTACAGAAACATGCAGCAAAGTGAATACAAAACTCCTCCTTCCAGAAAAATATATAGCAAGTCGCTAGAACGCTGATGTTAGTGTATGTTTGTAAGTCATTGACTCTTCATTTCTTAGCCCAGTGGTAATTCTCTTTGGTTGCGTTTTTTTTGGGGGGGGGCCTCCAAAAAGTTTAAGACTTCCTAGTTAAGTCTTCTCCTGTCATAAAACTCCTTATACTTCATAAATGTGGAGTCCAAATCTGATTGCACCACATCCCTGCGTAGAAATCCTTGCAGCCCCATCATGTACAACATGCAGGGTAGACACCAGAGCTCTCAGAGATTCGTCCTCATTCTTCTTTTCAAAGTCATCTTCTAACCCACATTCCAAACAGCTCAGGCTCCTGACATAAACGCACTGACTGTGGTTTGAGCACATCGTCCTCTACCCGCCCCCTACCCCCAGCCCTATCCCTCCTGCCACCTGCTGCAGCATATCCCTCTTTTTCCATCCTTCTTTGAAGAAACCCTGGCTGGTTATCAATCATGGATCCGTCTCTACCTGCAGAACACCTATAGTCTCCTTACGGTGTTTTCTCCACTTTATTGAGGCATAATTGACAAATAAAATTGAAGATATTTAAAGTGTGTTACATGATGATTCGATATACATAAAAGGGTGAAAGGATTCTCACCATTGA
Organism: Balaenoptera physalus; assembly: GCF_965194825.1. Taxonomy (NCBI): domain Eukaryota; kingdom Metazoa; phylum Chordata; class Mammalia; order Artiodactyla; family Balaenopteridae; genus Balaenoptera; species Balaenoptera physalus. The sequence goes on along the minus strand of NC_138902.1, from coordinate 35,863,927 downwards.
CTTAATAAGCACACCCATCCTCACATATTTACCTTTTATTTTTGGTGAGAACATGTAAGTTCTACTGTCTTTGCAAATTTCAGTTATACAGCAGTGTTGTCACCTATGGTCACCATGGTGCACATCTTCTTCAATCTTTTCCTCATTACATTTTTCAGAAAATTGCAATGGTTTTCCAAAATGGTGTACATAAATATATATATATATGTATATATACATAAATATGTGTGTATATGTGTGTGTGTATATATATATTCCTAATTAATAATTGACTCAGGTTCAAAACCTTAACCAAGTCAAAATTAGAGGTTTATTTTACCTCTTGAAATGGTTATAAAGACCAGGGTCTCCTACTTTCCTTAACCCAGACATTATCAGCCCTGGCCACACAATTGTGACACCTGAGAGATTTTAAAAAGCACCCTGAGATTATGATTTTGTTGGTTTAGGCTGAGGACGAACACTGGCATTTTTTAAGGCTTTCCAGATTATTCTAATGTGGAGCCAGAGTTAATAGAATGATGGAGGCTATCTATAAGCATTTTGATACTTAATTTTACAATTGATATCACCACTGGTAATCTTTACTGCTTTAAAAAATGATACCTATTGCATAATATTTTGAAATTCGAAATGTAATTCCTATTGAATCGTCCACATAAAAACAATCATATATTAGAAATAACCTTGGTGTATATTGGAATGAATATACAAAAAACAAATCTACTCTGATAGTAACAAAATAGAAAGTGGGTTGTTCATTTTATCTCTTTTTTTTACTTAATAATTTATAGGCATGGGAGGCACTAGAGCATGCTGTTTATTTATGAGTATATTTAATTGATACTTTCAATATAGTCCTATAAACTATTATCTTCATTATTTTAATTTTCTGTCTTTACAATGACTTAAAACATAATAAAATATATTTGTTAATTCAACCTTCAATACAAAGGTATGAAATTTGGTCTTTTTCTCAAAGCATTTTTCAGAATGTTCTCTTCTTTGTTTAAAGTAATTTCTCTTTTTTGTTCGAAGTAAATTTTAGGCAATTCCAAACCTTGAGACCAAAGTTTCTAAAATCTGTTACATTAATTAATGTCAGTGTTAACTTTAAACCTGTATTAATTGCTACTGCAAACTTAATTATTTATGGTACCTAAATGATAACATTCATTTAAATCTAATTTAACTTGGTAACTAGAACATGATATATATTTACAAAATTCTTATCTGTCATATGTTTATTTCCATTTAATTATATTAACCTGAGGTGTATTGAATACGTACTACTAGCAAGACAGATAGTATGAGCTTGCTGTAAAAAACATACTTCTCATGCCTGAAGCACTTTTTGATACAATGGGGAAGACCAGGATTACTTACTTCTGCTGTTGTGAATCTCGTGTATTTGTTATCTGCCTTTTTGGATTGTTACCTCTGATCTTGCAATTGGATAAGGATGAATTCAAATTTAAAATATCAACCTTGCCAATTTCTTTGTTTAAGAAAAAGGTAATTATTAATTTTAATACCTACCTTTATTTTTGTTTCTTTTTTTAATTAAATGTAATTATGTAAAAATAGACAACACCTGGTAGGAGATTAATACATGGTAACTATAATTTTTTTCAATAACTCGCTGTCTCTGCCTTCAGGAGTTTATAATTTAATTGGTAGCTCTCAATATATATTTGGGTCAGATTCCCGATTGAAAATGTAATCTTTCCAGGGAGAGTGCATACACACAAACATTTTTTTGAACTTCATGTTTGCCTGAAATCCTAGGTTACAAGTAGATTTCAGGTACAGAATTCTGCCTAGTCATAGAGAATACAGAGCTAGGACAATGCTTCTAGTTAATGGTGGGCCATAGAAGACTCCCTTTACAGAAAGAAGACAGACATAGACAGGTACAAAGACCGATCAACAGATGGATAGGATTTCTGACAGGGGGATAGAAGCAGAGGAGGCAAAAGTGTGAAGTGGACAAAAACATGCTGTGGGTGAGTGTGAAGCTGGGAAGAATGGAGGAAAATCCAGCCTGAAAGGACAATTTGAGAAGTAAAAATCAATCAGTCAGTCAATCAATCAATCAAGTGTGCTTGGACAAAGTTGAATTTGATTTGACATCTGTGGAAGATCATGATGGAAAAGTATGTTTTGGCCAGCCAGTGACTGACATTATAAAGAACCCGAACAGTCATCTGTGGGCACCCAGAGCTTGTTGACGGGCACCTAGGCAGGCTTGACCTCAGAGGCTGGACCACGAAGGGTCAGAGAAATCAGCGTGTCGCTGCCATAAGCAACTTCAACTACTGTAGGGCACGTGGCTCTTTCTAAACGTGACGATGCAGTCAGAGAATAGAAATCTGGCATAGTGCTCATTTCCCAGTGAGAAGCTTAGACAATCCTTATTATTTTTTATCATGCCAGAAGGGATCCGTCTGCACTGAATAATTCAGGTTTTAACAAAGAGTTAATCCAAAAGTCAAGCAATGCATATCATAGGTGTGCAGAAATAAGTCTGCCTACTGAAAACTCTAGAGCAAACAGAAATTGGATCACATTTTATTTGCTGAGATACTGGGTAAAACCACTAACAAGTATGTCATGAGATGTATACAGTATGATGATTAACTAGCACGTCTAGATTAGACAACCTAGCCATACAGACCCTCTCCCTATACCATCTCCTTTCTTGTCTTTCACTGTAAAACCTCTTGAAAGAATGTCCTGCAGACCGTCCTAAACCCCTGGCATCCTGCCTTACCATCCATAGCCTCTGACCCGCCAAGCCCTATCTTATTTACATATGACTTCTCCCCCTTCTTGATTTCCACTTTTCCTCCCAATCCACAGATGAAGAACCCGAACAACGTTCTGTCCTCATCCTCCCCTGAGTGCCCCACACTGGGCAGCATCTCCCCACCTGAGCCTTGCTCAGCTGACACTCAAGTTAGAACATAGCAACTATTTGCTCCTCTTTCTTCCTTGCTTCCTTTTGTGCAATTAGCTACCACCTTCCTCAGGTGCAAATCACTGTTTACTTTGCCCCCTCTTCCCCGTTACATGTCATGGAATCTACACCCATATTCCCTAAACTTGTCTCTGCACCATTGTCTCAAATCCCAGCGCTCCAACACCTACTACTCCTTCTGTCTTTACTGTGCAATTTTCCCTGCTGCAGAAATTCTTCCCTCTCCTCTCCATCTGGGAATCATATTGTCCTTCTCTGAATACTCAGAGTGATGCCTCCAACTTCTGGGAACTCCTGTAAAATCCGCTTATTTTTCCATATCCGTCATGTAGTTCTTGATTAGTGTTGCCTTTTATTGTTAATTAGCCTTTAAATTCGTGCTGATCAGTATGGTAGCCACTGGCCACATGTGATCACTGAGCACGTAAAATGTGGCTGTTTCACCTTATCTTTGATAAAGGAGGCAAGAATATACAAAGGAGAAAAGACAGCCTCTTCAATAAGTGGTGCTGGGAAAACTGGACAGCTACATGTAAAAGAATGAAATTAGAGCACTCCCTAATACCATACACAAAAACAAACTCAAAATGGATTAAAGACCTAAACGTAAGGCCAGACACTCTAAAACTCTTAGAGGAAAACATAAGCAGAACACTCTATGACATAAATCACAGCAAGATCCTTTTTGACCCACCTCCTAGAGAAATGGAAATAAACATAAATAAACAAATGGGACCTAATGAAACTTAAAAGCTTTTGCACAGCAAAGGAAACCATAAACAAGACGAAAAGAACCCTCAGAATGGGAGAAAATATTTGCAAATGAAGCAACTGATAAAGGATTAATCTCCAAAATATAAAAGCAGCTCAAGCAGCTCAATATCAAAAAAACAAACAACCCAATTTAAAAAATGGGTAGAAGACCTAAATAGACATTTCACCAAGGAAGACATACAGACGGCCAAGAGGCACATGAAAAGATGCCCAACATCACTCATTAGAGAAATGCAAATCAAAACTACAATGAGGTATCACCTCACACCAGTCAGAATGGCCATCATCAAAAAGTCTACAAACAATAAATGCTGGAGAGGATGTGGAGAAAATGCAACCCTCTTGCACTGTTGGTGGGAATGTAAATTGATACAGCCACTATGGAGAACAGTATGGAGGTTCCTTAAAAAACTAAAAATAGAACTACCATACAATCCAGCAATCCCACTACTGGGCATATACACTGAGAAAACCATAATTCAAAAAGAGTCATGTACCACAATGTTCATTGCAGCTCTATTTACAGTAGCCAGGACCTGGAAGCAACCTAAGTGTTCACTGACAGATGAATGGATAAAGAAGATGTGGCACATATATACAATGGAATATTACTCAGCCATAAAAAGAAACAAAATTGAGTTATTTGTAGTGAGGTGGATGGACCTAGAGTCTGTCATACAGAGTGAAGTAAGTCAGAAAAAGAAAAACAAATACTGTATGCTAACACATACAGATGGAATCTAAAAAAAAAAAAAAATGGTTCTGAAGAACCTAGGGGCAGGACAGGAATAAAGATGCAGACATAGAGAATTGAGTTGAGGACATGGGGAGTGGGAAGGGTAAGCTGGGACGAAGTGAGAGAGTGGCATGGACATATATACACTACCAAATGTAAAATAGCTAGCTAGTGGGAAGCAGTGCATAGCACAGGGACATCAGCTTGGTGCTTTGTGACCACCTAGAGGGGTGGGATAGGGAGGGTGGGAGGGAGACACAAGAGGGAGGAGATATGGGGATATATGTACAGGTATAGCTGATTCACTTTGTTATACAGCAGAAAGTAACACAACAATGTAAAGCAATTATACTCCAATAAAGATGTTAAAAAAATGTGGTATAACCACACAATGGAATATTACTCAGTAATGAAAAAGAATGGACTATTGAGAAATGCAATGACATGGATGAATCTCAACTGCATACAGTGTGTAGTTTTAAAAGGCTACATACTACATGACTAACCTGAATGATATTCTGGGATAAGCAAAACTAAATAGAGACAGTATCAGTGGTTTCAAGGATTAAGGGTGAGGAGAGAAGCTGACTACAAAGGTGCAGGGCTGGGGAATTTTTTTTTAATATCATGGAAGCATTGTGCTTATTGTTTTCTGGTGACAGTTATATGAGTCTTTACTTTTTGTTAAATTTTGTAGAACTGTATAACCAAAAGAGTGAATATTACTGTATATAAATTTAAAAATAAAATAATGCCATGCTTCTTTATGATCACATGGTACTATCAGTATCTTATCCTTTACTCATTAAAAATGAATACTCAGGGCTTCCCTGGTGGCGCAGTGGTTGAGAATCTGCCTGCCAACGCAGGGGACACGGGTTCGAGCCCTGGTATGGGAAGATCCCACATGCCGCAGAGCAGCTAGGCCCGTGAGCCACAATTACTTAGCCTGCGCGTCTGGAGCCTGTGCTCCGCAACAAGAGAGGCCGCGATAGTGAGAGGCCCGCGCACCGCGATGAAGAGTGGCCCCCGCTTGCCACAACTAGAGAAAGCCCTCGCACAGAAACGAAGACCCAACACAGCCATAATTAATTAATTAATTAATTAATTAATTAATTAATTAAAAAAAAAAAAGAATACTCAAAGGAAAAAAAAAAAGAAAATGTGGCTGTTTGAAACAGATGAGCTGTAAGCATAAAAGGCATCAGATTTCAAAGGCAGTGTGAAAAAAAATGACTATAAGACATTGTGTGTTGAAAAGATGATGTCTTTTTATCATTTTAAATATTTTTAAACTTTTTTAATGTGTCTACTAGAAAATTTTAAATTACATAAGCAGTCACATTTGTGGCCCACACTTTATTTTATTGGGCAGCTCTGGTGTAAATATTTGAGCTTCACACTGAGATTGGCCTGCCTTTTCAACAGGACCAGCTGAAGTGATTTCTGGGATGTTAGGTAGAATCTCACATCGTCTCTCAAGCGGCCTACCCCACCAATTACTAATGTCTGAAATCCTCATACTAAACCTAAGTCTTGGTTTAAAATTTTCGTTTATAAAGCAAAATCTCTGTAAGAGGTCAAAGTATATGCTTTACTACCATTTATTCTTCAATCTAAATGAGTTTTTCAGCTCCTTCCTTGGATGTGAACAAAAGATAGGGATTATATGAAATTTCCCAGTGATTGAAAGAGAAAGAATTATACTATGAAAGAGAAAAAGAAGAAAAGATGAAAAAAAGAAAACATTTTTTTAAAAAGAGAACAAATAGTGAACAAATGAGGATTTTTTTTTTTTTTTTTTTTTTTTAATTCACGAGATTGCCCTGGACCAGCCTTTGACATCCTGATTAAAACCTGAGTGTAAGGGGACTTCCCTGGTGGCACAGTGGTTAAGAATCCACCTGCCAATGCAGGGGACATGAGTTCGAGCCCTGGTCCAGGAAGATCCAACATGCTGCAGAGCAACTAAGCCCATTTGCCATAACTACTGAGCCTGTGCTCTAGAGCCCACGAGCCACAGCTACTGAGCCCGTGCACCGCAACTACCAAGCCCGCGTGCTGCAACTACTGAAGCCCACGTGCCTAGAGCCCGTGCTCTGCAGCGTGAGAAGCCACTGCAATGAGAAGCCCGCGCACCACAACGAAGACCCAATGCAGCCAAAAATAATAAATAATAAAATAAAATAAAAATTAAAAATCCTGAGTGTAAGCTCCTAAGAGGCTTCTATGCTACTCAGTAGATGAGTGAGAACTACCTCTTCCTCAGTTCACTGTCTTTAGTGTTCAGGACAAGGACCAACAAAAGGTTTCAGATCTCATAGTGGTGATAAGAAGGAAGGGGACCACACCACACATGAATAGATCCCCTCCTTAGTGTGACCTTAGTGTGAAGGAAGCTAAATCAGCTTATGCTCCCCACAAGTTAAATCCTGACTGCATAGTAGGTGATACCATGATTATAAGTTTTACTAGAATAATAGGTTTATTTTTTAAAACTTCCTATTTAAGTATTTCTTGGAAAACCCCACTTGGATTACAATTTTCTTAACTGACAAAAATTCTCACAACCTGGATGTGAAGTAAGTGCTCTATTGAAATAATTAAAATTATTATTTAAAACTTTTGAAAAAGCAGTGACTGTGGAAAACTAAAATAATATAAAATATAAATTCAGTGAAATTAATACCTCTGTTGCATTTTCACTCTGAAAAAGTGGTTCTATTTTTTCCAAATTCCTTTATATTTAATTGATTCATTCAGGAACACCAGAAGAGTCCAAGAGAATTTTAATTACAAGTATACTGAAGATAAAAGTGAGTTCTGGCATTAAATTTTCTCTAGTTTTTAGAGAAATGCCATTATTGGTTAAAGACTTGTCAGCATTGTATACCTCTTGAAGTTCTTCAACTTACCTGCTTCTCTGAATGGCCACTAAGGTAAAATGTCTGCATTACTTATTGCTAAAAAATTGAAAAAGAATAACATTATATCCCATTCTATCTCAATTGGCTATGAAATCTATTGCTATTTTCTTGATAAATGCAGATCAATAACTTAATACTTAATAATACTTTTTGCACCCTTCAGAGCCCTTTCAATATTCCTTTTTCAGCTCCTTTATATGATTTGCAATTTTCTTTGCCTAGGAAACTATTTTCAAAGTATTTTCTTATGAAATAAAGTTATAACCCAGATGAGTCTTTAGGGATTACTCTTAGGCTTTATTTCATTAGCTAATTTTAATCTAATTAGTGTGAGGCAGGGAGCTTATAGTTTTGCATGTTCATATAATTTTCTTAGCAACAGGTACTCAAGGAATGAGTAGATGTGGTCCTTTGTGCATTTTGACTAGTTAGAGTTTAAATGATAGGTATTAAAAATTTTTAAAAAACCTAATTGAACGTTCATAAAAATCTCACTTTTTCTAGCTCTGTTGAAGAACCCATGCTGTCTTCTTTCTTCCTCTCGAAATTGTCATGTTTTATAGATGATGAACAGGAAGTTTATTCATAGCAAATTTAAAGTCATGCTCAAAACAGATTAGCTTAAAAAATAGCTCTGGGAAAACACATCTGTAATAAATCCTATTTCAAGTAACGTCAATAAAAAATATTTCTATGCAATAAAAATGAAGACTTCCTCCTGTTCTATTAGTTGAGCCTTATACTTTATTACATTGAATCCAAGATGAGAATGTTTTCCCATTTTAATGTCTCCAAAAGGAGGATCATGTATTTGGCACTACTTTGCCTTGGCCCTTTCTCAGTGGTATATAACATAATTCTGCATCCTATGATCAGTGGTGTCTCAGATTTGATGACGTACTCTAATGGTACTTGTTGATCTGATTGTAGGCACTTCTCTTCTCCCAGATGTTAAGACTCTCTTGATACGACTTTGTCTCATTTCCTGCCCATCATTCCATCCCAGGGCCCCAGTGCACATGCAGAGTTCTAGAACCTTCTCCCACCTCTGCATGTGCCTGTCCTGAGGTGAAGAGCAAAGACAATAGAAAGAAAGGGAAACAAGAAATATTGGGGTCTTGGGGGAGTTATAATTGGTATTAATTAAATTTGTAAAAATAATTTAAGCAAAAAATCATCTAAAATTAATATCACACCATATGGTACAACCTCACAACATAGGAGTTTAAACATTAATGGTTTAACTATGGACTACAAGTAATCAGCAAACATATTCACTTTGAAAAGACTTAAAAATGTAAATTGGCAGAAAGTTGAGCATTCACAGACTGAATCGGCATTTCTAAAAACAATGTCGGAACTTGGCCATAAAAGTTTAAGATGACAAGGAGAGGAGACTGCCTGGAGGGAAAATGGTGAGGGAAGGGGGTATGACATTCCTTACGGATCCAGCATCAGATACTTTAACTACAAATATTTTTTTAAAACTTAAAACTGAAAAGACTTCATCACCAAGATGGCAGGGGAGGAGGTCTCAGCCTCCATGCCCCGACGAAAGCCAATAATATACAACTACCCGTGAACAAATACAGCTCTGGGAGAGCTCAGGAGAAGCTGCAGGAGCACAGCGGAGCACAAACCCTGAGAATAACCCCACAGAGAGGGTAGGAAGAAGTTCCGTTCTTCCTGCATCATCCCATCCCCCAGGCTGGCACTGCTCGGGGTGAAGAGGAAACTCCTCCTCAGAAGGTTCCTCCAAGGCAAAGGAGAGCAGGGAGAGCCACCAGCACCCCAACCACATGAAGGACCCACAGGGGTCCCCACCCTAAGGAAACCAGCGCCAGCAGATCCACAGTGACCCCTGTACGACGTTTGCCCCAAAGAGCCCTGTAGGTTTTCTCCTTTGCACACTCCAGCTGTTCGAGTCCCAACCCCTCTGGCCCAGTTGCTGGAATCCCAGCCAGTGCTGCCATGAGGACCCCAGCCCTGGCACCCAGAGCAAATACCACGTACATGCCTGCAGCTAGCCCTGGCCACTGGTCTCCACCCTCACCACCCTACGTGTGCCCACAGTTGGCTCCTGCCACCATGCACGCACTTGCAGGCAGCCCTGCAACCACGTGCATGCACATCACCAGTCACCACCAACACCTGCCTCTGTCCCTTTTACCGCTGGACCCGGAGGGGCTGCCGAGGACCCCAGTAGCTCTCACAGCCACCACAGATGTCCTGAAGCTCCTGGCACTAAGGACCACAGGGTTGGCGACATCACAGACCACAGCTACTTGAGCTGAGTCCCCGTCCCACACACCTGAAGCTGCAGCACACCTCCACTCCACCAGGCCCAGGGGCACAGCACATTCCAGCACGGCCCCCTCCAGCAGGTGAAGGTCTTTCCTCACCAAAGCCAGTCCATAAAGTCTGGAAAAGGTGACAGCTTCTTAAATGTGCAGGCAACTGTACAAGGCTACAGGGATCACAAAGAATCAGGGAAATATGCCACCACCAAAGGAATGCAATAAATGTCCAGCAAATGGCCCCAGTGGAATGGAGACCCATGAATTGACTGACAAAGAATTCAAAATAATTGTTCTAAAGAAGCTCAATGAGCTACAAGAAACATGGATAAATCATTTAATGAAATCAGGAAAATGATAAAAGAAAAAATGAGAAGTCCAACAAAGAGATATAAAACATAAAAAAGAATCAAACAGAAATTTTGGAGCTGAGGAATACAATGAATGAACTAAAAAACTCAATAAAGAGCTTCAATGACGGACGCAGTCAAGCAGAAGAAAGAATCAGAAGTCTCTGGAAGACATCTGAACAGCCAACAGGTATATGAAAAGGTGCTCAACTTCACTAATCACCAGGGCAATCAAATCAAAACCACAGTGAGATATCACCTCACACTGGTGCATGGTCTTGATTACATTTGGAAACTGAAAAAAAAAGTCAAACTCATAGTAACAGAGAGTAGAATGGTGATTGCCAGGGAAATGGGGAAATGTTGGTCAAAGGGTACAAACTTTCAGTTATAACATGAATAAGTTCTGGAGACATAATGTACAGCGTGGTGACTATACTTAATAATAATGTGCTGTATACTCGAAATTTGCTAAATTACTACATCTCAGGTGTTCTCACCAAAAAAAATAAAATAAAATAACTATTTGAGGTGACATTAGTGTTAACTAGCTTGATTATGGTCATCATTTAACAATGTATACATATATCAAAACATCACATTGTACACCTTAAATACATGGAATTTTTATCTGTCATCACAGCTCAATAAAGCTGGGGAAAAAAAACTAACTGTTATCTAAATAAAAAAGTAACTTTATAGAGTAAACCCTCACTATTCTGAGACTGAACCTATGTTAGGTGAAAATTGCATACATATACGTAGTGAAAAATATAATAAAGGAAAGACAAAGTTACATTACAGTAAAACATACCAATGGAAATTGTTAGTCTTAACAAGTTTTAACAAGCCTTTTGTTTATGCTTATACGTCAACTAGTCAAGGGTAGAAGAAGGATTATGGAGGCTTTACAGATTTTTAGAACCTGAAATATTAATGTGGTAAAATTTCAAGGAATAAGCATCACTTATCAATATCTATTTTAAATAATGAGAAAATGGCATCATGCATAACAGCGTATCTGCAGGGTTTTTGAACATCCATACCATTCATATATCGTGTCGTATTTAATGCCACTTGATGGATTTGTCTTTGGAATTAGGGTTGATGACCAGACTGTCATGTCTTTTGTATCATCATTTGAATTCGGTAGGAAGACCTAGCTCTGCCACAGCGTGGTTTTCTAGGGCTTGTTTTCTCTTAGTTAACACTGGGGGTGCTTAGTATCATTTGAGGGAGCTTTGCCATTTTCCCACGACTGGCGCTTACAGCCCCAGAAAGGGCATGGCATGTTCATTTTTGGCTGAGGGGCCGATACTTGCATTTCTGATCATGATCAAAATTCAAATGTAAATAAAGTATTAGCCACAGGCATTAGCTTCAAGTATGATTTCAATCCAAGTTTGAAAGAAATAAAATGTGTGATAGCCACCATGCATATTTTATGATAATATAGAGTAATAGTACTTAAAGCCCAGGCCTTGTGTGTATATATTGTGAGAGGTATTAAAATATGCACAGTGCATGTAAAAATACCTAACACTGTTCTCTACTTGCTAATGTGGGATTTATTTTTCTTCTTAGGGCTCTCTCTATTTTTTAAAAATACTTTATTATTTTAGAGAAGTTTTAGGTTCACAGCAAAATTCCACAGAAGGTACAGAGATTCCCACACACCCCCAGCCCCCATATATGCACAGCTGCCCCCATTATCAACATCCCACACCTAATGCTACATTTATTACAACTGATGAACCCACGTAGACACGTTATCATTACCCTAAGTCCCTAGTTTACATTTGGGTTCACTCTTGATGTTTTACATTCTATGGGTTTGGACAAATGTGTAATGACCTGTCCACCGTAATGGAATCATACAGAGTATTTTCACTGCCCTAAAATATCCTCTGACCTCTCTTGTTATTTTAAACATTGTAAAATTCACAACTTCTTTGAATTTATTTCTATATTTATTGAACTTGGAGAATGAGACAGTTTTCTTACACATATCTACTAAATGTATTTAATAAATGAATGTGTATATTAGAGTCTATATAATGATTACAGAGAGAGCCTATAGTAATTATCGACTTTAATGTTGGAAACATGTAAACACCAGCAAGGGAGACATAGGTCACTTCCCCTTCATTAGTTTGTCAAGTTCACTTCCCCCTCATTAGTTTGTCACAGTGTTCTTCTGCAATCTTTTGCAGGTAATTTAGTTGTTTCCTATAAAAATTTCCCGTGACAGTCATCTACCTATAGTGTTACAAAGAAAGTCAGAGTTCAAGGAAACTGTCACCCTGCAAAGATTAAGTAAAGGCTGGCTTAACATGAAATGGATTATGTTTCTGTAGCTTTAAAGACTACCATCCTGGCTATTTTTGATTTTCTCTTTGATTTCAAATGATCTCATGCAAATACAGGAGTTCAAGTGAATGCTGGCAGAGAATCTTTAATTAAATATCACTGCCTAAATTTGTAGCCAGAGACCTGAAGAGAAGAAGCTGTAACCGATTTTCCTGGACAGAGCAGAGAGATTGTTGAGGCATCCAAAGTAGCTTAAGAAAAGCTCAGTAACCAAGAGGGTGCTTTCTGCTGGCAGAGTTTTGATTTGACTGAAGAGGAAAGGCACTGCCCTGCACAAGGAGGTTGGTAAAAGAGAAAACAGTGAGAGTCTAAGTAAAAGATGTCACAATCAATAAAGGGAGTTTGGCCACAGACAGAACAAAATGATTCCATTTAAGAATTTATTTTAGTACAACCCTTTAATTTAATTCTAAAACAATTTTGACTTCTGTGTTCCTAAAAGAATCCTAGAAATTAAAAAATAAAACCTGTAAGAAATGAGATTCAGAGGGTCGAACTGGAAAAATTAGGTTCATATTAAGCCGATCCTTTTTTCTCATGAAAGAAAATTCATGCCAGTCTACCTTAGCATGATAACATGCGGGTCATTACCTACTAATCAGCTTATCTCCAGAGAGCAAACATCAATGCTGGTTTCTCTAGATAGCCATTGTCTGTGATGAGGACTGCAGCACACAAGGTAAAGGAAATGTGATTTTTATTAAAGCAACAGTTCTTGTTCTCATCCCATGTAAGTTTAAAACATAATACGTGACAACTGTAGTTACATGATTATTTTATATAAATTAATGCAGACTGTTGGCTTCAGCTAAAGCACTTTGTGAGCACAATAAACACTTCACAATCAAGTGCTGAGTGCCGTCTGTGAATCAGGTCCTGGGAGGACCGGTTTGGGGTGATGATCTCACACAGAAAACAAACACCCTGAGACGACTTGAGTACCTTCTACATGAAGGAGCTGTGTTCTCCCACGTATTTATGTAGACGTATGGAACTCTCACTGATGTCTCACGAAACAGTCTGGTCATAGTGTTGCCTCTTGGCGAATGAGGACCTGGGAGGTAAAGTCAGGTGGAGATGTTCGTTCAAAGTCACCACTAAGTGCTGATGGTGAGCCGAAGCAGCCAACATGTGGCCGATGGTGCCCGTGTCCACAGCTTCACTCTGGAGAAGCAGAGTCACAGATGCTACAAGATCTCAGGGCAGGAGGAGGGTCCCTCTGCCAGACTGGCAGTGGGTGGTCTGGATCTGAGCAGACCCAGGGGCTGGGGTGGTGGCTGGGTAGGAAGTCGACACATTGGATGTGAAATGTGAATGTCTACAATATTCGTTTTAACTGCTGGGTAATATTCCGTTGTTTGAATTAAGCATTACTTATTCCTCCGTTCCGTTCACTGAGGAAGGCTCCCAATTTTTGTTTCTTCAAAATGTTGGCTGAAAAGCAAGTTGTGTTAATACACGTATTCATGATACAGTTAAGGTAAACCATTGCAACTAGTTATTTTTATGAATATATACAGATGCAATGATGTGAGAAGGTTGTTTTGAGTATTAAGATGATTTATTGTCTATAAAATGCGTCCAACAGTGCTTGACACACAGTTTGTATTATCAATTTCACACCCATTTCAGAGTAGCTCTTTGTATTTCTCTTCCCTATTTTTTTTTTTTACCCAAAAATACTATTTCTGCTGAAAATCTATGTATTTTACCCATTTACTCGTCTATTAGTTCTCTTCTTGTCCTGGAAGGAAAGCTATAGGAAGGCAGGATTTTTGTCTATGTTGTTTACAACTATATTTCCAGGACTTAGAACAATGTCAGACACAGATTAAGCAATCAATATACAGTTTCAAAATGAGTAGTGATAGAATATATCACTATAAACAATTGGCAATAGTAGCAAGGAGCTTGCATTTTGTGTGTAATAATATTATGAAGGATAGCTATGTGCCAGTCCTTGTTCTAAATGCTCTCTGTTGTCTGTGTATTTGGACGAGCCTAGCCATGATGTAGCCCATGGGTCAGCTGCGTGGACCGGGGCACCAAGAGGTTAAAGCTTGCCCTTGGAGAGGGGTAAATAAGGAGTAAGTCAGGAGTTGAAGTGGGCCACTCTGACTCACATGAAAGAAGCAGTGTAAGAATGATCTGTGATGTTTAAAGTGCAGAATTTGTTTTTACTATGTAGCTTGACAGAATTCCGTACTTTTGCACACATGAACATGTTCATATTGACACAGATGCAGACTTTTAAAAACAAAACATTTTTGTTTTGTATAATATATTTGTCAGGTCTCTCCAGAGAAATAGAACCAAAAGGAGGTAGATGATAGGTAGATAGATAGATAGATGATGGATAGATAGATTGATTATAGGAATTGCCTCACATGATTCTGGAGCTCCAGAAGTCCCTAGATCTGCCATTTGCACGCTGGAGGACCAGGAAAACCAGGCTGGCAGAGGCCCAAGAACCATGAGTGCCCATGTCTGAGGGCAGGAAAAGATGGACAGAAGATGGGCAGCTCAAGCAGAGACAGCCCTTCCTCCACCTTTGGTTCTGTTCAGGCCCCATACAGACTGGTTGATGTGCCCACACCCACACTGGGGCCAGTGATCTTCTTTACTCGTTCTATCCATCCCAGTGTTGATCTCTTTCAAAAACACCCTCATGGGTACATCCAGAAATAACATTTTACCAGCTGTTTGGGCATCCCTCAGCACAGACAAGTTGACACATAAAATTAACCATCACATGTAAGTGTTTACTAAATGGATTCTAGAATCCAATTCCATGATGACTAAGTCAATATTTACAGAATCTTCATTTTTTTTAAAGCTCACCAGTTAATTCCAATGTATCAGTCAAGTGTGGAATCCTTGTTGAGTGATGTCACTCAATATTGTAATCAGGTAAACAAACATTACGGAAATCTTGGAGATGCTTCAATGAACATGTGCCCCGTTCCGGGGAACCCTTACCTGTGAATGTGTGAACTGAACGGATGCTCTTTATTGACAAGAGTTGTGCAAGTATATTGTGTATTCACAGGGCCACAGTTGATAGCTTACCTTCCTCTCTTCCTCTCACATTCAGACCCATACCACCTATTCTAAGAAGTAAACACGTAGTTTCCCTCCTTCCCCCCATATTACACACCACTGGGGAGCGATTGCTCTTCTTAGAACAAAGAGAGAGGTTATTCCGCAGGGCTCAGCAAAGCAATGGAAGAGTTATGTCTATAACTGGAAACGTAAAACTGCCTAATATTGTCCTACTGTTATTGTAGCAGCAGCTGCTTTAGACATTTTTCATTGTGGATACCAGGGGCAATGCATCATTGTAAATATTGTCTCACTGCCCCCCCCCAATCCTAGCACACTGGGAGATCTGATTACAGAAGAAGCCCCTGCAGAGGTACACAAGGTACTATGGAAAATTAATCTATTGAGCTTTCTTATTGTTAGAAATGTTCTTGTTATCTAACTTAATTTGCCTTATAATTATTTAATCAATAGCTTTCTATTAAATTTGGTAAGTAAGAAATCACAGTGCATAAGCTACTAATCTTTTATACTTATCAATACATTGTCTTTTTATACTGTCACCTGAGCAGATATGATATTTCAAATTCCATTATTTAAATTGAGCAGTATCATGGATGTTTGTAGTCAGAGGCAAACCCATTCTTACGTTATATTGTCCAAGAGCCTTTATCAATCAGTGATAAAGCTTGAGTAGCAGTGATAGAGAGAACAAGATGTAATGTAACAGATATCACGTGTACACACAGGGAAGATGGTAGGAGATATGGAATTGAAGGTGCCAGTTCTCACCATGAAATGCAGCCTTCCAATTACATGCATCAATTAAATGGTTTAAGTAGTATATCACTGGTGTAGTAATCTTAAATAATTAAGTATCTTTATTAAATATTAATTTAGTACACTGGAACTCATAAATTCACTTTTAAAATTCCTCACATCTTAAAGAGCTTGTATGTATTTTTGAGCTTATTCACTATCATATGCATGTATCTGTACATATGTACACACACATACTCGTACATGTAGACATGCACTCACACGCCTAATCAGAAATATATTTTAAAAATTCCCTTCTACCTGAACCAGATGGCGAGTAAAAAATAAACTCTATTATCTATTATCTATTTCTCAGTTTACAATAAATTTTCACGTAACCGTGGATCACTTTACTGACAAAACATCTGAGATGAGGCAGGATGAGATTGAATACACGGCATCTCTTACAACCCCTGGGACTCAGAATTTCAGCCATGATAGTTCAGCATTTGTCTTTTCAGTTTTTATTCCTAAAGGTTCAGTTCATCTGGGAGGCCTTTTTATCTTTTCTTTCCGTCTTTTAAAAAAATTAATTGAGGACTTAACTTTCCTCAAAGAAGCAAACAAACTAGAAAGATGAGGGTCTCTGAAAACACTATCTTCATGGCGGATTGCCCAAGCATAAAATCGTTGCACGGAATAATCTGAGAAGCTCTCCTGATGTTTAGTAAATATTTTCCACTTCTCACTATTGGGTTTATGGTTCTCTTTGTTTTCTTGGTTATCCTGAGAAATGACTTGCTCCAGTAGAACTTGTTTATTTTTAATTTCATTGAAAGGTAACAGCTGAAAAAGTCCTTCAAAAGACAACTCATCAACTTATTGATGGTGAGACCAGATTCTGCAAAGGTTAAATGACTTGCTCAAGGTTATTTCTAACAGAGAGGTTTTAAGCTTTCCTACAGAGTGCAGAGTCCTATCAAGATTTTGCCCTGCGAGGTGGCCCCAGGCGAAACTGCTAAATTGGTAGTCAGTCCTCTCCTGGATGCTCTTGTTCCCAAGACAACCACTCAGATGGCCCCTACTCAGAGCTCGCCTGGGGCTCACACCAGGAGCTCACCCCTCCCTGGCCCTCTTTCCCTGGTGGTATTCATTTTTGTTAAGTTCTTCTGGTCCCAGGAATGGAAACTCATTCAACAAGCTTAAGGAAAAAAGAGGGTTCCATGGGAACTAGTACACTTTATCCAAAACAAATTGAGAAAGGGGACATTCTGCCCCTTCCATAATATTGCTACAGCTCTGTAACCATCCACCAAGTTCATTAGGAGCAAGGGTGTGGAGTCAGTAACCCGGTTTCAAACCTCAGCTCTTATTCCTTAGGGCAAATCATCTAAGTGCTCTAAGCCTTATTTTTTTCATTTACGAAACAGGGATAATAATGGAAACCTACCCATAAGTTGTGAGAAATAAACAAAACCTTGCATGTCCAAAATATAAGCACTCAATACATCTTGTTGCTGTCATTGTTATTATTACTGATCACTTATTCAGTCTCTCTACCCGGTATACGTAAATTCTGTGCTTCATAACTGCTACCCATTCCTAGTTTCTGCTTCCTCCATTTTTGCTGGCCTGGTGGTATTGATGCTAACTCCTAATTCCTTTCAGTACACCTTTAAGCTTTAGATCTTCTTCCTAAAGTTCATATTTTTAATAATCCTATATCAAATTCTGAAGTGCTGGAATCAAATCAGCCCAGCCATATTAGCTGTGTTGGCTCAAGTGCTTATCCCTGATTTATTCACTTGCAGTGGGTTTGAGTTTTCTTAGTCGAGACTATAGCTGGCAGGTGTTATTATTAATATATCTGCTAGGGAATCCTGAACTCTTACCAAGATACTCAACATTCCTTTCTATGTTGGACTGTATTTCCACTGAAATGGACTATTTCTCCATCTCCTTCCTTCAAAGGCAGGCATTCAGCAAAAATCTGTGTGTGGAGATAAATCCTTAGACACAGATTGCAGGCTGGTGATGCCAGGGGCTGCGGAGCACAGTGGGGAGGTGGAGAAACTCCTTAATGGGCACAAGGGGTTTTACTTGGAAATGATGGAAATGTTTTGCAACTAGACAGAGATGGTGATTGACAACATGATGAACGTAATAAATGCCACTGAATTGTTCACTTACTTCTAAGCGGCCGCTTTTACGTTATGTGAATTTCAGCTCAGTAGTTTTTTTTTTTTTTTTTAATCTGTATTATAAGAGGACTAGAAAGACGCTCCCATATATTCTCACCCAAAGAAAAACTATTCTTCTTCCAAGTGAAGTGATGCCCTAGAGCTAGTAGACGTCATGATAAATGCAGGTCCTCGTAGGGGAAGAAAGGCTTCCCCATCCCCTCAGATTCTGTGACTGGGCCCCAGAATAAGACTAACAGAGAACAGATTAATAGGAGAAAAGCCTACAAATTTTACTTCATATTTTTACCTGCACATGAGAGCCTCAATAGGAAAAATGAAGACCCCAAAATTGGTTATGACCAAGAACTTATATATCTTTTTTTTTTTAACAAAGAACAATAATTGTGTGGAGAAGTGATAAGACAAAGGAAAAGGGATTTAATAAATTGGTAATTAAAAATAAAGAATTCCTTATGTTGTCACTAAAAAAAAAAAAAAGAATGAAAAAGGGATTTAAGGCCATAAATTGTAGCAAAGTGATGGAAACATATGGGTGAAACTAATGGGAGATGAGGGTCATTTCAGTAGGTCTGTCTGTCCAGGTCCATTTCAAGGTTGGCACCCCCCACCCCCATGTCTGGTGATAAGAATGTTCTCTCCTCTGAGGGCAAGGAGAGCACTTTTCTCAGGGGAAATTTCATGACCTGCTTTCAGGTAGGAAGGTGGAGGGAAGGGAGCTTTTCCTGCAGCTGCTCTTTCTCAAGTGTCTTCACAGCGAAAAAATCAGTATGCCAAAGGAGCATATGTGGGGGTGGTGTGTTCTGAACCTCTTCATACCCAAGACATCATGGCAGCCAAGCTTGATTTTGCCTTTCCTCCAGGCCAGGAACCGTGAGGAGTACCTCACATACACGTAGAAGCCCTTGTGGGTGACCACAGGTGCCCTCAGCCTGCCTCTGAGTTTCCTGCAGCCAGGTCAGTAGTTCCTGTGCTCATGCTTCCATTCTCAACCTCCCTCTTCTCTCTGCTTCTCCTCCTGAGGATTCCTTGCTCTGAGAGCTTGTTCAACACAGAGCAGCCTGGAGGTGCTGGGAGAGAAAGCCCTCAACCAAGGAGACAAAGGAATTGGTGGGTAAACCTCTCCATCTTTTATCCTCTCAAAGTTTTGTTCTACATGGTTCCCTAGAAGGAACCCCAGATGGATTGAGGCCCAGGTGCCCAAAGCAGTACCTCACTCATCAGTGAATACTTTTTCCCTTTCTCTTTCCACTTTCCTATTCCCAGGACCCTTCCCAGATAAATGGAATGCATCCAAGTCTTTCTTTCAGCATCGATTTTTGACCAAACAAAAATTAAGTGAATGCATTATCTCACAGAATCTTTATAGAAGCCTTTGGAGGTGGATGCAAATATTATAGCATTTTGCATTAGAATACTGAGAGTAATAGAAAGTTTCAGTGATTTGCCCAAGGACCTGCAGTTATTAAGTGACAGAACCCAAATTTAATATTGATCCATGTAACTCCCAAGCTCATATTCATAAGCCCAACACTGTATTTTATATAATTGAATCAAGTTGTAATAATATCTAGCCTGGCTGGGAGGAAGGATATCATCATTTTATAGCCCCTAATGAAATAATGGACCTAGATAACGGTCATCAATAGCTCCTGAAATCACAGAAAGAAAGGTAAACCATACACTGTGTTTCCTGTTAGAAATACAAAACGTATCTATGAGGAATCCTTGCCAGAAAATTAAGCTTGAATCTTATCCAGGCTTTATCTGGCTGACAGTTTACAGGACAGTCAAAGGACAGAGAAGGATACCAAACACCCTCCCAGTAATATGGTTAGTAAAACCTACCAGCAGGAAACTCTACAAAACACAGCTCACTGTGTTCAGTAAATAAATAGTAGAGTGAATGGGTGAGAGAAGAAACAGAAACTATAGAATTTTAAGAGACTTCAGAGACACATCAACATCATATTTGAGGCCTAAATATGGAATTAGATTAATTTTTAAAATGAGATAACTAGGGAAATTGGAATCCTGACTGGATATCTGATATCAAGGGATTATTGTGAGTATGTTTACATATGATAATGGTACCCTGGTCATTCATTTTAAATGAGGATTCTATTTTTTTTTTTTTTTTTTTTGGCCGAGCCACATGGCTTGTGAGATTTTAGTTCTCCGACCAGAGCTTGAACCCATGATGTCGGCAGTGAAAGCACCAAGTCCTAACCACTGGACCGCCAGGGAGTTTAGTCATTCATTTTAAAAACCATCTTAATCTTTTAGAGATGCTTACTGAAATATTTATGGACTTGTGAATTTATGGTCTCGGGTTTGCTTCAAAACCACCTGGGTAGGGAGGGACATTTGTAAGGGTACAGACTTAAAAATAATAATAAATAATAATTTATTTATTACTGCAGTTGAGTGATGGGAGTATGTGGATTCTGAATGCCTTTATCTGTAATTTTGTTTATGCTTGAAATACTTCTTTCACACTAAAACGTTAAAGAACACAGCAACCATTGGCAAGAAATGAGACTTTGAGGCAGTAAATCATTCTACCTATTATAATGGCTAAACACTTTCTCTTATCACCTCTAACATATTTAAAAAAAAATATCTGGCATAATATAAGTTGTATTGTGTGTGAACATGTCATAATCTTGGCTTCAGAGTTTCATCTCTGAGTGAGCTCCTAGCTGCTTCTATCAACCTGGAACAGTGGATGTTTCTAGGTTCATAAAATGGGATAAGGACAGTGTCCTTGATGAGGATAATAAATGCCAGGAAGATCAGTCCCTTAGAAAGAAAACTCAACTTTTTGGTGGCGGGGGTAGCAGAAGGGTGTACTTGTAGGTACTAAGAGCATAAAATGTATAAAATTCATTGGTGGTTGCAAACTATCAAGTATAATCAATCCCTACCACTAATGTACGGCCAGAGTAGACATCAGTCAGTTGAGGGAGAACAGGTCTGAAAAGCTATCATGGCTGGAGTCCTTTGCTCTGAGCACCCAGAGATTTGCTCTGTCACACTCAACGGTGATCAGGCCCAGGGAAACTGAATCCCACGGATTAAGCTGCCTTGGAGCCTGAGGAAACACCAGCAAAGAGAAATGATTGAGTCAGGGGCCGTGAATGCCAGGGAGTCCAAATGTTTCCCCCTCTAATCTATCCACTTTAGTAGCCAGAAATATTAGCAGGAAGCCACATTATTCACTTCTTTGGTGGAATCACTATTTCAGGGAATGGAAGTGCTAGAAGCCATCGTGGTGACCATATTGTCTCCTTCTGAGTAGATCCATTTGCAAATGGAAAAGTCTGATGGACAGAGGAACGATCAAAGCTTGAGGGTGAAAGAGATGGACGGTCTCAGGGCCTCGGGCTGGAAACACTTGAAGCCCCAGGACTTTGATGGAGCAAGTGATACAAGATCTTGGGAAAAGGGTTTAGAAAAGTGTGTCTTATATTCCAATGCACCCCTTGTGTCTCTGTACTAAGATATACTAATGAACTCAAACCGGTTATCATGTGGTCTTACAGTCCTGCTGTGCTCTGGTCTCTGTCAAGTCTTTTTTTTTTTTTTTTTTTTTTGGTGCTTATTCTATAGCTTGCTTTGCTGGGGATAACCCATTGCCCCATTTGCAAGTGCGTGAGGGTCTAGGACTTAGTAAGGATAACTGACCTTAGGGCTAGCGAGTGGTGGAAGAACTAGATTGGAAAGGTCTTGCTCTGAGGTCCACCAGAAAACACCATGTACTCCATGTTGTACGGATGCCAGCGGGTTAAAACATTCCCCCAGCGAACACTTAGTCATATGACAAGGACAGGGAAGAGTGTGCCTTAATAACCTGAAGTGGTTTTAAGACCGCAGTTACATATTGAATGTAGTAAATCCTGTCATGAGAGAGTTTGCCAAATAGTCAACAACATAATTTTCTGAAAGGTTGTCCACTTTAGCTTTCAAATTGCATTTCTCTGGTTGCTTAGACTATTTGGAGATTATTACCAGATCTTCGATTAGAGGTTTTGCTGATTGATTTGGAGCTCTCGCCCCAGAGAACAGGTGCATTATATTCCACGACAATACCATTGCATTGTGGCGTGACATCGTGCGCGAGTCATTTTAAAATTGTTGGGTCACTATTTAGATTTTCCATGTGGTTGGCGTCAATATCTAAAAATAGATATTGTACAGTATCTTTAAAATATCACATTTGTTAATATCACTACCTACGTGCTCAGAAAAGTCTTGAAGTATTAGGAGGTTGTAAAAATCACAGAGGCAGATATGCTAGTTTTCCATAATCCTGATATTTGCTTAACCACTCCAATGTCATCATCAGAAAAAATATCATCCAATTACTTTTCCGGAAATAGCTGACTATTTTCAGGTAAGTAACAGCAAATACTGTACCTAAATGTGAAAACCTGAATATCTGAAGATGATAAGCAGAATTCTGAGATGACCCCACCGACCCTTGACCTTGTCTGGTGTTCCTCCTTTGAGTGATATGATGAGATGTCCCTCCTGTGATTCGGCTACCTTATATGGTACAGTTGACTTTAAGAAAAGGACACTGTCTTCAGTGGCCTGGACCTAATCCAGTGAGCCCTGCCTAGGAGCTCTCCCTGGAAGAGAGAGTCTGTGTGTGAGAGATTCAGCATGAGGGAGATTCTCCATTTCATTGAAGATGGATGGGACTACACGGCAGGGAAGGGTGGGTGGACTCCAGGAACTGAGAGCAACCCCAGGTCAACAGCCGGCAAGAAGATGCAGGCCTCAGTCCAACCACCAACAACCTGACTGAACCTGGGCGAAGATTTTATCCAGGTCCCCCAGATGAGAAGTCAGCTCGGCCAACTCCTTACACGTTAGACCCAGGCCAGAGAACTCAGCTGAGCTGTACCTGGATTTCTGACCTAAACAATCATGAGACAATACATTCTTACTGTTTTAAGTACTGTTGGTGGTACAGTTGTCCCTAGGTATATGTGGGGTATTGATTCAGGACCCCCTCAGATACCAAAATCTATGGATGCTCAAGTCCCTTTTATAAAATGGCTTAGTATTTGCATATAACCTATGCACATCTTCTCGTATACTTAAAATCATCTCTAGATTGCTTATAATACTTAATGCAATGTAAATGCTATGAAAATAGTTGCCAGCACATCGCAAATTCAAGTTTTGCTTTTTGGAACTTTCTGGAAATTTAAAAAAAATATTTTCGATTTGTTGTTGCTTGAATTCAAGGATGTGGAACCTGCAGATACAGAGAGTCAACTCTAAATTTTTAGGCAGCAATAAAAACAAGTACACTCATCATGACCTGTTAGTCTTCTTTTTAAGTAAAAATGGTGCTCCATGCAAAAGCAGCTGGTTCATCTCTGAAGTCAAAGAATTGCACAAGCATTTCTCCTTAAGACCAGCATCATTCTTTGCTATGCAGCAGAAGTACGGTAAAAGTTACTTCCCATTTCATAAGCAAAACATTAAAAAGCCACACACTAAAGGGTTTAGACCTCATAAAACTGATTATTTTCATCGCTTCTTCCTTGGCATTCTTCACTTAAGCACCATGAGTAATACAATGACTGAGGTCCTGTTGGTGCCCCTGCCTTGATTCATGCTGAGGCTCCAGCAGGTTTTTTTACAGAGTGAAACAAGCAAAAATATCTTGGTATGAATGTGAAAACAGTTTCGGCCTAATAGGGCCCCCAGAAGGTTTTGGGGTCCCTGGGCATATGCAGTACTCTTGGAGAACTGCTAGGGAAGTTGATCTCATCTATTTCCAGCTTTTCAGTTGCATCTGTAGGCTGAGGATTCCCCAATGCATGTCTCTAGCCTGAGTCTTTCCCCTGCTCAGTCTCATGTAGCCAAATTCTTAGCTCCAAGTCTAATAATAGGCATATCAAACTCAGCACACCCAAAACCACGACTAACTTCCCTACACAATCTCATTCTCTCTAGACCGCCGTATCTCAGTATATGCATAATGGTCTAATTAGAACACCTAACCTAAAAGAACTTCAGTTCATAATCTAGAATCCAGAAAAAAGCTATTTCAGAGCAATTTACAGAATGCTATAACACACACATTTCATGCCTGGACTGAATAGTTCTACTAATGGGGACTTTTCCCACTGTGTTCTTTTCTAAGGTGAGTTATCAATGGGGATATATTGGGAATATTGGCAACAGGTAAGATTTCTAGATCAAAGTTCAAAGATAAGAGAGCAGATTCTTTTCATGAGAGAATGCTTTCAGATCTGTTTTAGGTCAAGGCAAACACTGTCTTATGTTTAGTCAAGATTAGTACGTTAATCAATTTGTTGATTCCTTAGCTTTGAGGCTTCAAACTATTAAAGTCACTTTCAAGTTCACCTTAACTTTTATGGAAGTTCGAGGTCATTATATTTATATGTTTTTGCCTTCGAATGTCTGCCTCCCAAAGCTGAAGATATCTGCATTTTGATCTCTTACAATAACTGTTTAAGTTTCTGACACATCCCTACATGCAAAACATACACTAAATCCGCTCCCTTTGTACCGGCTTTGTAGGGGTTTTGGTGATGGGAGGAGAGGAGGAAAGAGGAAGGCGTGATAAGTCTCTGTGATATTTAGGTTTATCAGTGTTTTCTATCAGAAATCGTCAGCCACTGAATAGCTCTTCATTCCCTATTTCCTTCATCCAGCATCTCCTGGAAAATGCCCGGTAATTAATTTCTCAAAAGTGGCTTATGACAATTCATTCAGAGAGAAATTTTATTATTCCCATGTAAAGAACTTACATTTTGTCCCTTTTTTAGCACATTAAGTTTGATTTAATATACCATTTAATGAAATCAATGAGGCTTTTCCAAAAGCAATGGAGAAAATAGCAAAATAATAGTACTTACAAAGTCATAATAACTGAAGTAAAAGTGGGGAAGGAGCAAACACTTTTCGACCGAAAATACCTTTCCAATTCAGAAACAAAACAATTAAAAAATATGTTTCTCTCTCCTTCCACGCTTTAGAGTGCCGTAAATTGTCTTGTTATCAGCAGCTGAAGGGAAAATGATGAACTCAGTCTCCCGGTGGGCCAGTTAACTTTTTGGTGTTGACGGTGTAAACCTGGTGAATCGTCTGACAGGACTGATTAGAAAAGGCTGACCTACAGAGGTTCCTATTGGTCCTCACTCCCGAAAATCTACAATCCTACACCCACAGGTGCACACACCCAAGTGCATGCCCGTGCATCCCACGTCTTGGGGGCAGTGCTGCTTACAGAGCAAGAAAAATGATTGGACTCAGGAGTTTCACCAATGAAACAGCGTTTGTTCCAGAACCGCGCAGAGCCGGAGAAAGAAATCGATGTTTTTAGTGCAGTCCAGTCCTCGTCGTTCAAAGGTGCACTGTCAGAGCCTCCCACCTTGTAGGGCTGCTTTGAACAGGGTCAGGGTCTGAAGGCTTTACAACTCTGCCCCCTGAAATCAGTCTCCCGGGGCTCAGTTTACATGCCTGCCACTAGGTAACATTTGAGCTTCCCCAGGGGTCATGGACGAGAAATATGCTTTTATTCTTTGCGTGAAAGAATAAAGATGTGGGCCATGGAGATATGAGCTCTCTCCCACCGTGAAGTGCCACCCCTGCTGGAGAGTGTCAGGCAGGTGAATACAATACACCAGTCAGAGGCATTGAAAGGTTTATGGTGGCAGAAAAGCAATGGCTGTCCTGGGATTTACTGTCAACAGGTCCTCACCGCGGCTGACAGGACACAGGTATTACACTGGAGCTTGTATTCCTTATGCAAATGTTTTAATCGAGTTAATCCTAATGAATGGCTTCTACCAACCTCATGAATAGAAGAGGCAGAGGTGGTCGTTGAAGTGATGTTCCAGTAACTTCCCTCCTTTCCTCGCCCCTCACTTTTTTTCTATAAAAAGCTAGAATTAGGATTCTTTGATCAAGGCTCTTGATTTTTAGGAAAGCTGTACCATTTCCCCTCAGTCCACCTATGTAAGAATAGCTTGACTATATCACCTTTCCAACATTGAATTTTAGCATATAAAAGAAAATGTCCGCAGAGCTGCTGACCCAACATGGAACGCACCTCATTCACATGAGTTAGTTCAGCTGAGACCAGAAGAACCATCCAGCTGAACCAAAGACCTGTATGCAATAATAAATATTTATGGTTTTATGCCCCTAAAAAAAAAAAAAAAAAAAAAAAAAGAAAATGTGTTCTAACTTGGAAGTTGAAAAATACTATCTCATTTTTATTTGCACTTAAAATCATGTCTTTATTCATTTATTCTTTGAGGTGAATCTGACTATTATTGTCTCATGGTTTGTATATAATTTATAGGGAGTTTAATTGTTACCACAATATTTTTATTAATCTGGAAATAATTGCTGTCTCTACTAGGTTATTTCGTTGGTTTATGGATTCACTTGCTATTGGCTTATTGATGATAGGCACATGCCAATTTCTCTGTTGGAAATTAAGGTGATAGGACATGGTCCTAATTCCTTGGGGACGGTACTCAGGGAGTTAACAACTTCTTCCCCAAGACCAAGCTGTGATTAAAGGCTCAAAATTTTCAGCCCCACTCCACCTCCTCCAGAGAGGGGAGTGAGCTGGAAAAGGAGTTAAGCGTCCATCATGCCTACAAGATGAAGCCTCCATAAAATCTCAGTAGTATGGGGTTCAGAGGCTTAGCAAACATATCCACATTGGGAGGGTGACCCCAAGTCCACGGGTGCAGAGGTCCTGTGCTGGAGACCCTCCCAGACCTTGCCCTGTGATATCTCTTTATCTGACTGTTCATCTTTATCATACTCTTTAATTAACTGCTAACGTAAGTAGGTGTTTCCCTGAGTTCTGTGAGACACTCTAGCAAATTAATCAAACCCGAGGAGGGGGTCCTTGGAACCTCTGATCTATAGCTGTTCATTCAGGAGCACCGGTGACAACCTGGACTTGGGACTGGCATGTGAAGTGTGTG
Source organism: Balaenoptera physalus (assembly GCF_965194825.1). Classification (NCBI taxonomy): domain Eukaryota; kingdom Metazoa; phylum Chordata; class Mammalia; order Artiodactyla; family Balaenopteridae; genus Balaenoptera; species Balaenoptera physalus. Next base: position 35,836,495 of record NC_138902.1, on the reverse strand, counting down.
TGTGTGTGTGTGTGTGTGTGTGTGTGTGTGTGTGTGTGTGTGGCAGTCCTGCAGGACTGAACCCTTGACCTGTGGGATCTGACACTGTCTCCAGGTGGATAGTGTCAGAAATGAGTTAAATCCTAGGACACCCAGCTGCTGTCACAGAGTTTGTGACCAGAAGTGAAGAGTTTCGTGTGAGTGGTAAAGGAGACTCAGAGGAAGGCAGGAGCGCGGGGAAGAACTGGCAGCAATATGTATTTAATGCATAGTGTTCGTCCAGTCCGAGGACCAGAGTGTGTCCTGTGTGAATGGTCTTCAACCTTCCCTAACAGTCCTGCCCAGAAGCTCGCTTTTCACTATGCACAGAGCGTCTTGTGCATCCGTAGTGATACTCCTGCAAGTCATCCTTATATTTCAGAAGAAAACGCTGGAGTTAATTCTCTCAAAGTCTGCCTTGTCATAAGCCATAGAGGGAAGATTGGAACTCTGCTCTGAATTAAATACTGACTTTCCTTTATTCTGCATTATCTGCCTAGAATAAGAATGAGAAAATAGAATATCAGAAGCCTTAAAATTCAAGCCCTTTACTTAATCGATGAGACAAAAAGCAAGGCTGTGGCTCAAGATTTCGGGAAATTTCAGAAGTGAGACTGGAGCTCAGACCTCCGGGCTTCCTGGACAGACCTCCCCCCGACCAACCCCCGCTGAACCTGACCTTGTTATGAAACAGTTGCCCAGGCTGCAAGGTGAATGGATTCTGGTAGCCTGACTGGGAAAACTGGGAAACTTCAGGAGGAAATCTTTTCACACATAAAATACAGACGAGAAGAGTGTGTTAAGGGAAAAAGACAGTCTTTATTGGAATGTGTGGATTATCTGAGATGATTGTTTACAAGCCTCTAATACTTCCTGTACCTCAATACAGGGGAGATGGTGAAGGGGAAAAGTTGTTTTGGGGGCACCTCACCCCTTTGTTCCCCTTCTCCCTTTCCCCCAAATTTCTCCAGTTGGTGCCCCCCTTCTCCCCTCTCTTGTCTCTTGGTGCCCTCCACCCCCTATTTTGGAGGAAAGTGCCTGAAAGAAAGTGTGTGGAGTAACCCCATGAATCACTACAAAGCTAAGTAAGAAATCTTTTAATCCCAACGCGTCCCCCGTTAAATCCTGAATGTTCTTATCTCTGACAACTTAAATCACAGGGAAACATTGTTTCACTGGAGTCCATGATTTTTTAAGCACATGGGGACAAATAAAGTTAATTGCCTTCCTTCCAATAAAGCCTGTTACTGTAATTACCCATTAAATTAGCAAAGAATGCAATAGCCAAGGGTGTGCGGGTGTCCCACACTAACCCTTCAGACTACTCAGACATGAGTATCCATGCGTTAATCATAACTCCACGCATGAAAGCTTTTTCCTTCAATTCGATAGTGCTGTTAAGTGACATCAGACGAAAACATTCTGATAGCCAGGAACAGGGAGTTATCAACAACAAAACTGTTAATACTGTGAAGCATAATAAATACATATTCGTGACATTTCAGATGCAAAAGATCCCTTTTAACCCCAAGCTTGAAAAGAGGACGGTTTTCTCAACCGAAGAACGGACACTGGCTGATTTAAGAATCAAAAGGAAATTTGATAATCTACTTACTAAAACTCGGTTGTCAGTTTTTCTCAAGGGTCCACGTTCCAGGACATCCGATAACCTCATGAAAAATGTAGGAATTCCTGAGCGAGGCTAAGCCTACAAGGGAGCTGCTGGAAGAGTAACCTAGCAAAGACAAGACAACAATTATTTCTAGATTTAAAAAAAGTTTTTTTGCAGTAACAATTAAACCTCATAAAATAATGTACAGCAGCGCTCCCCACCCCTGGCCCTCGGTTTCACTTTCCCAGGTTTCAGTTACCGGAGGGCAACCTCGGTCCCAAAACACTAAGCGGAAAAATGCCAGAAGTCAACAGTAGAGAAGTTGTAAATTTCACGCTGGTCGGAGTCGCGCGTGAGGAAATCTCGCGAGGTCAGCTGCGTGAGGAAATCTCGCGAGGTCAGCTGGTTCGCGCTGTGAACGAGACTCGTCTTGTAGTGCCGCTGGTCCAACCGTCAGTAGCTTAGCTGCCACTCGTTTGTCAGACGGGCTGCCGCGGTACCGCGTGACCCTCGTTTTACTGAAGAATGGCCCCAAAGCCCAGGAGGAGTGACGCTGGCCGCTGGAATGTGCCCAAGGGAAGCCGGGAGGCGCTTCCTTTCAGGGAAAGTTCTCGAATGAGAAGAAAAAGACTCGCCTGCTGAGGTGGCTAGGAGCTCGGGTAAGAGCCTTTTGCCGGGGACACTGTGACGGAGGAAAAAGAAGCCCGCGTTGGTTTTGCTCTCACACCTCCAAGTGCCGAAGTTACGCCACAGCGCGTGACCGGTGCGTAGTCGCGACGGGCAAGGCATTGAATCCGTCGAGTCAGCTAGTGTGAGGGCGAGAGAGGCCGCAGGCGCATGACTGTTAGCGCGACCGGTGGTTCTCGTTGTTCTCGCGTGTGTGATGCGTTGTTGGCGCTCGTCTCTGACTCGGCCCGATTTAGGGTTTAACCTTGGTGTCGGGCGCGTGCGCAGGAGAAAACGTGGAATTTCTGGGTCCGCTCCCCTCTGCGGCTTCGGGGAGCCCTTGGGGGCCTCGGAACAGCCGTGTCCCCGCTGCATAAGGAGGGGCGGCTCTGTAGACCACGGGACAATACGTTATAGGAGAGTTTATCTCACAGAACGAGGGAATAAGCACCTTACTTGTTTGAAATGCGGATAAAAGTGAGGTGGCATTTTTCAGTTATCAAATTGGTAACTGTTTTCTTTTACATGCTGTATAAAATTGATAGCCAACAAGGACCTACTTACTGTACAGCGCAGGGAACTCTACTCAGTATTTTGTAATAACCTGTAAGGGAAAAAAATCTGGAAAAGAACATGTATACGTCTTACATTCTCTCTCTCTCTCTCTCTGAATCTCTTTGCTGTACAAAGAAACTAACAACACTGTAAGTCAGCTATACTTCAAAAAAATTTTTTTAATTAAAAACATAAAACAACGTTGGCAAAGGCGATACAGTCAAGATATTATATTCAACTGGTGAGGAGAATGGATACAGTTTCCTAAAAATCAGTTTAGCACTATGTGTTAAGACCTTGAGCAAAGAATCCTAACTCTGGCCCTTTTTTTTCCATGAAACTGATCAGAGTTTAATGATGTGTTGGAAGCTGTTTGGTATCACATACAACTGCAAGAAGTAAGAAAAAGGCTAATATCTAAGAGTAAAGGAATTAAATATATTGTGACCAATCCATTAAAAGTGTTTTTCAAAAGTATTCAGTGACCTCAATATCTGATTAAAAATTGGGAATTCCCTGGTGGTCCAGTGGTTAGGACGTGGCACTTTCACTGCTGGGGCCTGGGTTCAATCCCTGGTTGGGGACTAAGATCCCTCAAGCCTCGGGGGGGAAAAAAGATATATATATATATATGCATACACACACTATCTAATGAGAAATATGTAATAAGCAAAAATGCTCAAAACAGTCATAAAAGCAGAATAAAAATACATTACAGTCTTATTTTTATTCTGTAAATATCATATATGTGTCTTTACCGAAATGTCCTATTAACTTATATGTGCAATATACATAGGGTTGGAAGTAAATACATAAAAAATGATGATAGCAGCAGTCATCTCTAGGTGATGGGTTTATTCAGTCAGTTATTTTTGTTTTTTTCTTGATAATTTTTAGGTTTTCCCAAGTTTTCTACAATGTCCATATACTACTACAATCATAATAAAAGAATTCAATAGAAAAGGAAAACACACTCAATGGTATGTGACTCAGTACATAGTTTTTGTTGTAACAGGATGAATATTAATAAATATTTAACCCATGTTTAAGCAGCTAACATACACGTTCATTCAACGATTTGTTAGATAATGGTTTGAAGTGTCAATTAAATTCTGATTTAAAAAAATGTGGTATGATAAGACATGTTTACTAATATATAGTTACATAAGTATTGTATAACGCAATAACAAACTGTTTACAACAAGAAAATTTTAAAACAAGTGGTATCATTTATAAAGGAGACAGCATCTCCTCCTCGTAAAGCGATCAGGTTCTAGAATCAGACCCCCAGCTCCAGGACAGCTCTTCCACCTTAAGCCCTGTAACCTAGGATAAATTATTTAACCTCTTTGTAACTCATTTTTTTCTCCATAATAAACACCATAAATCTTATAACTTTGCGGTGGAATTAAACAGGATGTATATAAAGCACCTTGCAGAGTGTCAAATACATAGTAATTTTAAAAATTACTACTCATTAATAATATTGTAATATTAATGATATTTTATTAGATGATTATAATACTTCTATTGGATCTTGGTCAAGGGAGTACATGGAAAGTTTAAAAATATGGCGATAAATACCAAAGCATCACAGGACGACGCTCAGATTTACGAACAAGGAGTGACCATTGAATCAGAGGAGAACCGGAGCGTGTGGGGTCTGGACGTGGGGGGAGGGGACCTCACATCACAGACAAAGGGAACTGGAGGACTGACCACAAGATCTAGCAACGGAGGTGACAGCTCACCTTGATAGGGCTGTTTTCAGGTTCAGGAGAGAATGGGAAGAGATCAAAGAAAATGATTCACTGGAGGAATTTCCTCTCACTGCTCCCAGGAGAGGAGAGAAAAGGGCCAGGCAGCTCTGGGGAGTATGGGCAGGAAAGAGTTCTGTCTGTTTGTTCGCTGCTTGCATGCTTGCCTTTTTGCTTGTTTGTTTTGTCTCGGTTCTTAAAGATGGGAAGTGAAACATGTTTGTATAATAATGGGATTGATCAAGCAGAAAAGAAAGAATGATTGTGAGGAAGGAGGAAAATGATGGCATCATGTTATTGAGGTGATGAGCCCCAGTGCAGAGGTGGAGGCTCTGGTTTTAGGTGGGAATGGCTCCGTCATCCACGATAACAACCATATAAGGTCATATGATTAAACTGATTTTTATCAGCATCAACATGAGCTATGCATTTATATAATTAACAGAGAATAGGAAAGTGGGTCCATACTGAAATATTTAGTGATTCTTAGGGATTCTTAGAGATACTTTGATACAGTTTAAAAAAATCTTTAAATATGTGTTAAAAATATAAAGTGATATGAATTTTGATGACTTCGTCAATATAAAACACATAAAATCTAATGAAGAAATGTTAGACGATTTAAGTAAGGGTTGCTATAATTGGATCTATTAATGAAGCAAATTAATATTTTGAAAGCATTTCTAAAATATTATGGTGTAAATGCTTAGAAAAAAAGTAAGCCTTACAGTAAGTGAAAGAATGCAAACCACTGGGATTCCTCAAAATATATTATTTACAAATCATTTATTTTTCTCTTCAAAATGAAAAAGATTAACAAAAATCTCTGAGATAATCCAGAAGTTTAGATTTTTTTTCCCCAATAATAAAGGAAAACAAAATATTTTCCAAACAACACATGAACCAAAAATATTTTTCTGAAATATTTTGTTTTCCTAATTCAAGAATAAGGTAACATAAATAATGGAATTTGAATTATCATATCTGCTAAGATGACAATATAAAAGGACAGTGTATTGATAAATACAAAAGATTAATAGCTTATGGACTATAATTGCTTACCAAATTTAATAGAAAGCTATTGATTAAATAATTATAAGACTAAGTTAGATAACAAGAACATTTCTAACAATAAGAAAGCTCAATAGATTAATTTATGTATGTTATATACATAAATATTTTACACATTATTTTATATATAATAAATGTAAAATATTTATACAACAGTAATATATATAATATGTAAAACATTTAATATATAACATATATTAAATATATAGTGTGTAATATGTAAAAATACATAACATATAAATGAAATATAAAATAAATGTGAAAGTATATATATGTGTGTGTGTGCACGCACCTGTATAGTAAGCTCTCTCAACTCAAAGGATTTCCAAGGATTTCACTATTATTGCTATCAATAATTGTGAACATTCTTTTCACGTGCCACTTGAAGGGAATTTTTTAGCCTGGAGAAGTATTAATAAAATCACGATAATCCTCTGAGTTAATAATAAGTCCAAAAAAAGGGCTTCTATTTTAAATTCCAAACCCTGATTTCTTCAGTTTGTCAGTAGTTGGTGTATATATTTGAAACAATTTCCTCTGTGGTTTGTGAGGTTTCTCAATGGTGTCCGTCCCTGTATTTAGTAAATTAAGTTTGTTTGAAACAATTTTGCATTTTATTTGTTTATTTGGAATTTTCTGAGCTCCTCATTATGGGTAAACTATGGTGTTAGACATTGAATTCTATCATCTGGTACAGGAATTTCCAAGGACACCAGAGGCAGATGGTAGGATTGGGTTTCCTGAGAGAAGTCTGATGTGTGTGGAAGATCACAGTGAACTCTGACTTCTTGCCTCTGGGGCCGGGGGAGGGAGCTGGGAGGGTCCAAGGAGCAGGCTGAGCTTAATTAGGGGTCAGTCATGGACATTCTCCCTGGAAAGGACAGAAAGTAGCTGTATGTAGCTGAGTGAAGCTAACATCCACCAGGGAACTTTTTTTTTTTTTTCTTCAGTACGATGGTGTTGTACTGCTGTAGATTCTCCCCTCCTCTGAGTTCTAACTTGTTTCAAGTTAACACATCCTCTTTCTGGACAGCCCTGGTTCTTGGCAATGTTGTGAAGAAAAGGAAGGGACCCTCCTCAAAGGGTCTTTCCCCTCATCACCTCCCTGAAGCCCCTCCTGTCCTCCATCCAGAGTCCTCCTCCTTCCCCCCCCTCAGGGCTGGGCAGAGAGATTTCCATGTTCAAGGAAAGATGCAGCAGATGAGGGATGGGTGTGTGGGGGGGTAGAAATAGTACCAGCTTGCCATTATGTTGGTGCAATGGTTATAAAATGGCTCCATAGCAAAGATCAATACCTCTGTCTAATCATATCTGACCCTGAGTCTTCCTCTTAGTCCACTGGTGAACATCCGGCATCTGCCACTGTCTGGGTCCTCCCATTTTCTACACCACGCTGCAGCACCCCACCACACACACACCTCATTCCGTAGCATCCCAAGACGTCCTCTCAGGTAGGATGCTCCCCATCACAGGAGTGCTCCTTGGTCCTCTTCTCCTGGACATCCATCGAGAGGCCATCCCTCAGCTTGACCACAGGCCCCATCAGAGATGGCCCCTGCCTCACCCTCAGTACCTTGTGACCAGTTTCCAAACATCAGATGCCCTGCGTCCATGGCTTACCTGTAGCTGTCATGCATCTCAGCACTGGTGAAAGCCGCCATCTCCCCACCTGGTCCTGAACCTGCTCAAATGCCAGCCCCTCCCCTTGCTTCTGAAGCAACTTCCTATAATTCCCTCCTTTGGGGAGGTTTTCTTCAATGCCTCCTTTGACAAGGAAAGGAATTGTCAACACCAACGTGAGGAAATTGCTTCTCTCCTTGAATTCAAAAGCTTGGGTTTTGGGAGGAAGGTGGGAAATGGGAGAGAATCAGCTTTTATTTTGTTAGTGCAGAGAGAAAAGAAATAGCAGAGTCAATAGACTGTCCTGGCAGTTTAACCCTGGTGATGCTGCAATGATTTGAATTCCAGGCACAGAGCTCTTCGGCGTTTTCAGCTTCTTTCCAGGTGTCGGGATCCTACAGTCTCTACCTCCATGCCTTCCATTGTCAAGTGGGCAGAATACAATGAAGGGTGTTGGGTTCTGAGTGGGAAGATTTGAATCCAAATCCCACATCTTACTCCCTATGTCCTCTCAACAAATCTGTGAACCTTGATTTCCTAATGTGAGTAAGGATCTTCATAATACCTACTTCAGTGGGTTGTGGAAAGAGTTAAATACCATGGTGTGTTTGAAGATGCTTACTTAAATATAAGGTAGTGTACAAATGTCAGATAAGGTAGTGTACAGAGGCCAGATGGGAAGTGGGATGAGGGCCTTGAGAGGTAGAGCCACAGACACGTGGTACCCAGAGGGTCAGAAAATTCAGTGACCAGGGGAAGGGATGGGGAGAGGGAACAAATGTCCAGTAACATCAGCGATGGAAGGACAATCTCTCCTCTGGGGAAGCCATGTGAATGCAAGTGATCCAAAAATAGCAACAAACACTGTCGTGTACAGAGCCCACAACATCCAGGGTCTGTTCCTAAATATGGTGCATTCATTATAGTGCAGGGAACACATATCTGTTCCCCTGCATTTGATATCAGCATGCCCATTGTATTAGTCAGGGCTGTTTTGAGAACCAGAACCAATAGGATGATATATATCATACCATCCTATATAAGAAATATAAGAAGTTGTCTCTCACAATTATGGAGGTTGAGAAGTCCCAAGATTTCAGGGTGGGTCAGTAAGCTGGAGACCAAGAGAGCTAATGGTGTGGTTCTAGTTCAAAGGCTGGCAGGACCAAGACCCGGGAAAAGCCAACGTTTCAGTTTGAATCTGAAGGCAGGAAAAAAAATTAATATCCCACTATGAAGGCAGTCAGACAAAGATAAATACTGGATGATTTTACTTTTATGTGAGTCTAAAAAACAAAACAAACGAACAAATGTAGTGAAACAGAAACATTGTCAAAGACACAGAGAACAAACTGGTGGTCGCCAAAGAAGAGGGCTTGAGGGAGAGAAATAGGCGAGGGAGATTAGGAGGCACAAACTTCGAATTACAAAATAAGTGAGTGACAGGGATGAAATGTACAGTATGGAGAATATAGTTCAGTAATTATGTAGCATCTTTGTACGGTGACAGATGGTAACTAGACTTATCGTGCTGACCATTTTGAAATGTACAGAAATATCAAATCACTGTGTTGTACACCAGGAACTGACATAGTGTTTTAGGTCAGTTATACTTCAAAAAACAAGCAAAGAAAAACAAACTTATAGGAAAAGAGATGAGATTTGCATTTATCAGAGGCGAGGGGTGGAGGGAGGGGGAATTAGTTGAAGGCAGTCAAAAGGTACAAATTTACAGTTATAAAATAAGTGCTAGGGATGTAATGTATAACTTGATAAATATAATTAACACTGCTGTATGTTATATATGAAAGTTAAGAAAATAAATCCTAAGAGTTCTCATCACAAGAAAGAAATTTTGTTCTTTTTCTTTTATTTTGTATCAATATGAGATGATGGATGTTTACTAAACATATTGTGGTAATTATTTCATTATACATGTAAGTCAAATCATTGTGCCGTACACCTTGAACTTACGCAGTGCTGTATGTACATTATATCTCAATAAAATTGGAAGGAAAAAAAGCAATAATAATTGAAAAAAAATTATAACCCAGTGTGAAGGCAGTCAGGCCTGAAGAATTCTCTTCTGCCAGGAAAGTGTCAGCTTTGTGTTCTATTCTGGTCTTCAGCTGATTAGATAAGGCCCACCCCCATGGAGGGAGGGCAATCTGCTCTACTCAGTCTGTGGATTTAAAACTTAATCTCATCCAAAAACCACCTTCACAGAAGCACCCAGGAAAACATTTGACAAGATATCTAGGCACTTTGGACCCCAGTCAAGTAGACATAAAAAGTAACCATCACACTCCTTTTGCAGATAAATTAACAGGCTCTGAGTTAAGTAACTTACACAGGCCACATAGCTACCAAGTTGTGAGCAAAGATTTGAGCCCAGGTCTTCACGCTACTCTAGGTCCATATATGTAAATCATATGTAAATATGTAAATCAGAAATCTTTAAATTAAAATATTTAATTTTAATAAAGATATGATAATTTTAATATTCAAAACAGAAATTTTTAAATTAAAATATTATTATCTATTTTCTTCCCACAAATGACTTCCCACTTTTTTTCCCCAGAAATGACCACAAAAGTGGAACTTCGTAAAATATTTAATGCAGAACCTAGTAAAGTCAAGAAACTTAAAGCCTGAGAACTATGACTTTAGAAACCAATGTCATACATTTTTTATATTGCTTGTAGGTTACGAGGGTCTGTAAGTACTGGTGTTCTTAGCATTTAATCACCCACACTTAGAACATTTCCTCCTACTAGCTTCCCATTGATGGATATTTGTTAAACTTTGAGTGATTAAATGACTAGATGAGTGAATGAATGAATAAATTTCATTTTTCTTCAAAATTTTTCATGTATGTAGCAAATTTAGAAAACTCTAGTCACTGCATGTAAGTTGAGAGAGCAGTCTGCTGGGTCATTTGGCGAAATGATAATGATTTGTAGAATTTGCCATCGCTGGTAGTAAGCAGCTTTGGGTGTAGATGGTAATCTTACTACATACTATTTTTAGCTTCTGACACTGCTATCATAAGATATGATCTTGCTGGTTGATAGACTTGCATTAATTATTCACAGGCTCTTGTACTTCATTTGCTTTGCATCATTCACCCCTTAGAATACGTCTCATATTCCAGGGGTTGGTAAGAAAGCAGTTATGACTGGAAATGCTGTGAAGATAGAACGCAATTTTATGATATCTCTCTGAGTCGTACCTAATAATGGTTTTATTTTGTTTCTTCCAGTGAAAAAGGCGATTGAATTGAAGTCAAGAGGAGTCAAGATGCTTCCCAGCAAGGACAGTAGCCATAAAAACTCCGTCTGTAAGTCCTCTTTCTTTCTGTATGAGGATTGATATGTCCATTAGAGGGAGCGGTTCCGGAGAGGTAATTCTATAAACTGCCTTTCCCACTTCATCTCGTTCTGCTTTCCTACCTTCAAAGTATTTGCTGGGAGAGAGAATCTACACTGGGTATTCATTTTATCTCCTAAATGCATCTCAAACCCGTCTTTGCTCTCTACCCTCATCAGTCACTGAGATTGGACCTTCCAGATTTCTCTGTTAAACAGCGGTTCCACTCTCAGGTGTTTTGATCCCAGTTTCTCTTTCCATTCTAGTATATACCACACATACCAGATTGATCTTCGGGGCACAGGAGTCTTGTCTTGTCACTCTCCTTCCTTAACACCCTTCACCATGATTTAGCCAAAAGGACCAGTAGACTGCTAGAAGTGTCCTCGCCGCCTTCCTTGCGTGCAGAAGCCCAGGTGGTCTTAGAGCCTCACCATTGGAACCCTTTCCTGACTTCTCCAGGCACAGTTAGCTGTTTCCTCCTATTCCCCGAGTCCTGTGTTCTTAACCTCTGCATTTTGTCACAGTTTCACTATGGGTTTGCCTGTCCTGCTCACTGCAGATTCGAAGGCTCCATTGAGATTCTCAAGTGGGTTTATTTCCAGGGTGGTTCTTTCCCCTGCATCATGTTCTTTTTAAAATTTTCAGCCTCTTGGGGTACCTTTTCTGTTCATTCCTGGTGACCTCGTCTTGTGGTGTTCCCGCTGACCTGCTCTCGTGGTGAAGAATCCCAGTGGTTGGGATCTATGTATTTTATTTGGTTTGCCACTACTAGCAGTTGGTACAGGCAGGACGCTTGAGGTCGTTTGGAGCAACCTCAGTTCAACCAACTCTACTTTTACCTGCGTGATATATTGGGCTTGTGTGTGAGGCTTTATCCATGACAAATATCACATTAAAACTAAAAAGCAAATACAAACAACAATAATAATCATTTAAAAATCACATTGTAGATTGACCTACCTCTGCTTTCTTAATATCCCTATTTTATGGCTTCCTAGTGATTGCCTGTGTAACGACAGTCCATCGACTCTGTGTAATGACCCTGTCCTCTGGCACTTGGGGAGGACAGAGAGGTAAACCCAGACCCCTAGGATGTAGGCTTCAGACACAGGTGTGTCTTAGACATTTTGAGATAATATAGACTGGGTGATTTAAATTTATTTCTCATAGTTCAGGAGGCTGGGAAGTCCAAGATCAAGGTGCTGGTCGACTCAGTGTCTGATGAGGACTCACTTCCTAACACAGACAGCAGTCTGTCTTCTCATTGTGTCTTCATAAGGTGGAGAGAGGGAGAGATCACCTTTTCGGTATCTTATAAGGGCACTCACCCCATTAATAAGGTCTCTACCCTCATGACCTATCATCTCCCAAAGGACCCACCTCCACATACCATCACCTTGGAGGTCCAGGTTTCAAGATATGAATTTTGGGGACACACACAGTCTATTCAAGGGGGATGCTCCAGTCTCTGACTGCAATTCAGGCCCTTAGGTCTCACACATATACACAAATCAACCTGTAAATGCACTTCCTGTTTTCATTGTACTTCTTGTTGGATAATCATGGGCAGTATTGTTCAAATTAAACTGGACTTATAAATAGTGAAGGACAAAACTACTGGAGGACAGAAAGAAAGGAGGTCATTCTTTTAAAATAAAGTTTTAATATTTTGTTCTCGTTAGTTTGGAATGTTCAATAGAGTGGGGGATGTGGTATGTATCGTTATTTTGAAATTTATATTTTATGGATAAAAACCTTGCAGAAATGATCCACAGTAACATAGGTGAACCCTTACCTCAAATCAGTATAAGGTCTGATAGCAGTCAAGTAGACATCAAATTTATCTGCTAGTGTAACATTCAGGCAGAAGTTTTTTTTATAAAAAGAATATGTGTGGGTCCTTATCTGAACACAAATTGACAAATGAGTCATAACTCATTGGTGTTAGAAAGTGTTCTGTCCTTTCTCCCAACAGTATTAAACTATTTTTTTGTTAGACTTGAAAATTAATCATTAGAGGAAATGAGGAATGCCTTCTAAGATCAGCAGTGTAATAAATGGTAAAATGTTATTTGTGCAGAAGATGTGGCTGAGGAAACTAAATTAAGTGCTTCATAGAGAAAAGGACATAGGCTTTGAAGCTAGAGAGACAAGGATTCAATAGTTGTAAAAGTATGTATCGTATTCAAGTCCAAGTTTCATCATTTATAAGAGTAAAATGGTAATGATTCTTTTTGAGTAGATGAAGCAAAGTATTTGTAAATTGCTTGTTCCAGTATACAGTATATAGTGGGCATTCCACCAGCCATACCCATTACGAACTTTCCATACACAAACAGGAGACATAAAGACTGTATTCACAGTAGGTCAACCAAGGATCTAAACAGCCGGGATCTTACTTGCTGGAGGAGGAGGTAAGATCCAGAGCATTGACTTGTTTTCTAAGATCTTAGGAAATAGTTTGGTTCCTCATAGGAGGTGAGCCCAGAACACAGGCCCCTGAAGCCTCACCCAGGACACAGCCTTCACCTAGGAAGTGGTGAACCCCTTACCGTTTTGATGGGGTGTGAGAGGGAAAATGCAGGTGATGCATATATTTTATACATGTGGTGACACTTGCTGCGGATGTGTCAGTTACTGACACTATTATTAAATCATTTATACACAGATTAGCTAATTTATTTACATTCAGTATTTATATTAAATGTGGTGCCTTTGGTATTGGCCTCGTTATTTTTCACGCCATTCAATAAACTGTAGTTTCTGTATTTCTGGTTTACCCTGAGAGCTGGGTTTCTCTTGGAGACCACAGCCTCTGCTGTTCTCAAGGTTAAATTCAAGCATACAGGCCTCTCTGGCACAGGATGCGTAACTGCCCTGAGCCTCAGTTCCTCCACCTGAGGGTTTGGAAAAGGATATAACAAAATACTCAAAAAATGCCTAGTGTAGGGTCTGACAGCCTCTGTTAGCTATCATCCCACCTCACTTGTGTGGATCTCTATTTTGGTAGTTTTCATTGTATATAGACGTTTTTAATTTATGAGTCTTCTTCTTGAGATGCCTCACAGAGTAAGAAATTTGACAGCAAAGGCTGTGTAATTATCCCTTTACCCCCTAATCTAAGACTGTGTCTGCTACCAAGCACCAGTGAGGAGCTTATTTAATTACAACCTGACAGGAATGGATGACGGTAACAACTGTCCTCTTTTTTAAAAAAATTTTTATTTTATATTGGCGTATAGTTGACTAGCAATGTTGTGTTAGTTTCGGGTGTGCAACAAAGTGACTAAGTTATATATATACATGTATCTATTCTTTTTCAAATTCTTTTCCCATTTAGGTTATTACAGAGTATTGAGCAGAGTTCCCTGTGATATACAGTAGGTCCTGGTTGTTTATTTTAAATATAGTAGTGTGTATGTGTCAATCCCAAACTCTCAATCTATCCCTCCCCGTCTCTGTTTACAATAGCCAAGACATGGAGGCAACCTAAATGTCCATTGACAGGTGAATGAATAAAGAAGATGTGGTACATATATATACAATGGAATATTACTCAGCTGTTAAAAAGAATGAAATAATGCCATTTGCAGCAGCATGGATGGGCCTGGAGATTATCATACTACGTGAAGTAAGCCAGACAGAGAAAGACAAATATCATATGATATCACTTATATGTGGAAACTAAAAAAAAAAATAGCTGTCCTCTTGTGGTTGTGAGTTGTGTTCTGCCAGTAAGAAGCCCCAGCAGACGATTGGAGGGAAGCATGATTGTGAGGTCCGGGTATTTATCACTCTTGCAAAATCCCCTCAAGCTGGCTGTGCTCGAAGGTGCAGAGGCCAAAGGTCACAGCTCCTTTCAAAGGGGTTGACCCTACAGTGGTCTTTCCCTCTGGCTTTCAGGGCTCATTTTCTCCCCTGTTGCTTCCAGCCCAGGGGGTGATAAGAGCTTGACTGTTACCTTGTTCCAAGTGTCTACACTACCCCTGGTGGCATCTCTAGGTGTATTCAGATACAAGCAGCCCCTTTGTAAGGAATACTGGTGTACATTACTCTCCTCGAGGGTGGCAGTTATTTCCTGTTGGGACCCTGTTTAAGATGATGGAAAGCGGTCAAGATTCTGGTGAACCACTGAGGGCAAACTCTACCCAAAGATCCAGATGGTTAAAAACAAAGCACTAGACCAGGCAAGGAGCCATGCCTTCCTGCAATTTCAGACGAAGCTTGGTTAACTCCTCCTGACAGTCCCCTGAGCATCAGGAGGGAATCTAGGAAGTGCTGGGAAAAGAGCTGGAGGCCCTGGACAGGGGGAGGGAAGGATTTCACAGACCACCAGAAGGAACTCCTAGTTTAGTGATGGAAGACTGCTAGGATCACAGCAGTTAGGTCATTCCAGTGCTGAATTGAGGGAATATGTATCGTGTGTTATAAGGGGAAAGAAAGGATTTTGTGACTAGTACATTAAAAAAGTTTATACCAATATACAGTAGCTGGTACATAGATTAAAAAACAAGCTCTTCATTGTTCTATTTGAAGGATAGGTGGTGCCTGTATCACACGGTCCCGGATTCCAGCCTATTCTCAGCATGTCTCCCCATTTTCTCCCTAGATCTGCTTTGGTTTATACGTTTGGTCCACAATGAGCCGCTTGAAAGCTGAGTTCTCTGGGAAGTGCTTCTTGTCTGACACCCACACTGAATTACACACCTCCTCATCCTCTGATAGCCCAGGCTAGCCAGCACTTAGCAAGTATTTACTGATTAAATAAATGAAGGAAAAATATCCATATTGTGGAGCAAAAGCCCTACAGATTTTCTCTTTTACTCCTCTCAGTGGGATCTGATGAATCCTTTGTGAATTTTGCCCTGGAATCACTAAGTCAATCAGTTCCTCCATCCTGCCCTGATTTCATGTTACCAGTTAACCCTTAGCAATTCACTTTAGTCCTTAACATGCATCAACTTAACCACATAGAGTGGAGTGATGTGAAAGGCTGTGGAGATATTTCAACTCATCTATACAGTGAGGGTGATTTCCGACATTAATTCTTAGAATGAAATGACTTACGAGTTGGGTTTTTTCATCAGTCTCATTCATTACTGATTGATGATGTTTTCAGGAAAACCCAAAGATAATTAAGGTATTAATTCTGCATAATGCTCTAAATTTCTCATTATTTAAAGCTTTAATGGATTGAAGCATAATTGGGCAACATGCAGCAGGAAGGGCACCTGGAATAAATTCAGTCGACACCTCCCCATCTTCCTTGCATCACTGAGTGATGGAAGGCTTCTCGTTATTCTGGGATTGGAACCTCTCGATAACATAGGATTGTTAAATTGCCATCCTTTTTAAATGGTGGTAACTGTGGATGACTTTCTTCCTCTTCTCCTTGACATTCTCCTCCACAGAATACAATGTTAGCAACCTAAGTGTGAGAGTCAGGAAGGTAGGTAATCCATTACTGCCCTTCTAACTCCAAAATGTAAAAATCTGTAGGGAGAAGGGCAAGCAAAAACCTTGGTTGTTATTTTCCGGCTAGAGATTGTTCTCCCCATGTAAAATTAAAGACCAATGGCTTTACAAATTCAATAGTGATTTGTTGTAACTCACTCAGATAAATTGATGGCACAGTGGTGTATTGAGCATTTGCAGTTACAACAGTTTATACCCAAGCAGGATAGGACATTGGGTTCAGAGTCATTATTTAATGTAAAGCCAAGTTAAACATTGTGGAAAAATGGAAAAGTATAATGCATTGTCTTATAAACCCTTGGGAAAAAACAACAACAGACCATTATGAAATAAATGACCCTAAGATTCTTCTACTTTTGACTATAAACCATTTATTTCATTGCCTTTTTTTCCATGAGCAATTTTTTCCTACCTTTAAAAAATACGTGAAGCAAAACAGAATGATATTTATTCAAAGTTGTCAAATAGCCCTGTTAATGACAAGCAATCGATCAAATATTGTCTTTTATAATAACAATAGTTCCATTTTTCTCTGGTTTTTCTTTTGTCTTGGACATAATTATTTGGAAGGGCACATTTTAAAACTTTTATAGTTCCACTTTTTGGACAACAGTGCAAAATGATGCCTTAACGACTTTAAAGAGTTAAAGATGCAATCCTAATGATATAATGTTTGATTTATCTTTTTAACATGGTGTGACTCATTAATCCACTTTCTAAGATATACCATAATAAGTGACTTTCACATCTTTGCTGGGTCATACTGTATTATCCACTTGTCACTAAAATTGCTGCGTTCATAGTCGTCGTTTTCTTATGTTTGAGATAACTTAAGAGCAAATGGAATATACTAGTATGTAATATTCTCTTTTTACTTATATTCCAGTGTGCTAAGAGGGGGAAAAAAAAGTTAATCTTATGTCTCGCATAACTTCTTCCCTTCCTGTCAGCCAAAAATGGGCTCAGCCCAGGAGAAGTCTCTCCTTTCAATCCTTTCTCCATAAACAGGGATTAGTGGAAGTTAAGGAAAAGGAAAAAAGAAACCCTTAATCTTTATTAATAGGGGCAAAATGAGAGATAAAGAAAAGGCAAGCCATCCCAATAATTTTCATCATTTGGAAAGTAGTTTCAGTGTGATCCACTCCCAGAGCGGAAAGAGGCATGTCTGATTAATGACCCAAGACTTCTCTCTAGATTTCCAGACTGTTATATCCACCTGCCCACCCAAGATTTTCATGCCCACGTGTGATAGGCATCTCTTTCCCGTCTCAGAAAAAGGCCATTGCTTTTCCTGTTAGGGACCTAGAGCCTGGCACCACCCCTGCCCCCAGACACCAGCCAGCCTGCTGCCTCCCAGCATGTGTCAAAAGCCGACCACTTCTCTTTACCTCCAAACCACCAATGTCCTTAGGTGTATTACTACATCAACCTCACCCCGTCTCCCTGTCTCTGCCTGTTTCCCTGCAGTCGAGATCTCCATACCTCATCCAGAGGGATCAGGAGGGAATATCCGTGGAATCACATCATTCTTCCACTCAAAACACTTCAGCGCCATCGCATCACAGCCAAAATGAACCCACATTCCTTACAGAGACCTACAGGACCTCCTTACCTCCCCACCCCATCCCCTCTCCCTCTGGCCCTTGTCCACTGGCTTTGGGGCTGTTTCTTAAGGATCTCAGACACACTCCCACCCCAGTCTTTTCTCCTCTGTTTCCTGTCTGAAATGGTCTCCCCACTCATCCCTCCCTCCCTTCAGATCATTTCTCAAAAATTACCTTCTCCGTAGGCTCTCACTGGTCACCCTAGCTAACTTTCACACACCTTGCCCATACATCACTTTACCCCCTCTTGTTACCTGTTCTGCTTTTCTCTGTATCACTTTATCATAGTGTATCTTGTATATCATGCTTATTTTTGTATGTGTGTGTGCATATTAGTGTGTGCATTTATATGAATGTGTGGGGGTGTGTATGGGGAACATTATGTGTAATATAGTGTACATAAGGTGTGCATTCTATATTATGTGATGTATGATGTATACAATATAATGTATAACATAATACATATTATATGTCATATAATGTGTAAATAATCCTATATTAAGTGTGTGTGTGTGTGTGTGTGTGTGTGTGTGTATATATATATATATATATATATATATATATTCTTATTTACTTCCTGTCTCTTCCACTCCCCCCACTAGAATACAGTCTCTTTGAAGGTAGATATTTTTGTCTGCCCTCTTCAGTGATATCTACCAAGGACTCAGCAGAGTCTCAGGCACACAGCAGTTGCTCAATAAACATTTGTCCATTGAACGACTGAGTTTCCTAGTTATGTGGTGGCCTGAAGAAGTGTGACAAAGTGATGTCATACTCTTCTTCAGTTAGGTCTTTGTATTTCACGTCTTAATCATGCATTCACCAGTCACACACTGAGGAAAGACAAATAGCTGTCATGGAGATGTTCAAAATATGTTCCTTCCCTAGAGGAAATTACAGTCTACTGGTATTTCAAGTTATGTAAATATTTATCAGATGAGTGCTGTAATAAACATAGCAACCCTTATTGAGCATTGAGTAAAAATAGAAATTTATTAGCTTTCGAAATAGTAGTAGATCAACCCATAAAAAGTCAGAATCCACAGGGAAGATGTAAAGCAATATTAAATTAGGTCCTTTGCAAGCCAAGACACCATGCTTTCTATATTACACCTCGTCAATGACTGAATTCCTTGAACCTCTAATTTATAGACATGTGCTTGGCAATGGTTAAGAGAAAATCATGCTTATTATCAAAATTATATGTAGTATATGAACAAGGCACAAATAATTAAATAGCTGGTCGATTACAATAAAGTACTATAGTCTTAGAATCATTATGCCCACTGCATGGAAAGAAACGTTAAAACCATGAGAAATTAATCTTTTTCAAATTTCTGTCACAAGGTGACGGCATTTGGCAATAAAATCTCATTGTCAATCTAGATTCTGTGCTCTAGTAGGTCAGAAAATATTCTACAATACACTAATTTTCCTCTCTTCCACTGCTGGATGAGTCCATTTGTTACTGAATTGATGACTAGGGCATGCTGGCTTTTAGAAAGGGCATTTGAAGAACTGCAATGAAAGCCAGCCCTGCAGTTCTCCAAGTGCTACTCCAGATTTGGTGCTTGAAGAGGGCTGTGGACATGCGGGAGATGGGATGAGGGAAGGAGAATGGAGGGAGGCTATTAAGAAACCTGAGTGACTCCATTAATAAGGCTTCTAAGACAAGCTATCCAGGGAATAGAAGTCATGCCACGTCCCTTCCCTTAATCTCATCAGCCGTCGATGATGCTTTGTGTGGTTTCCACCTCTGAAACTTTATTCCAGAAATAATTTCCAACTGGCATTTTCATCACACCATACTTTCCTAGGTAACTGGATATACTGTGGTTTCATGAATCCCCACTTGAATAATCTTCAAAAATTAACAGGATTTGCTTTACCCAGTTACAAAAAAAAAAAACAACACACACATTTTGTTTCATGTTAATGTTGTTATAGTCACTAAGGTTGTTATTAAATTGCTGGAAATGCCACCCATCATCAAGTTTTGTTTTTAGAGGACTTTATTGCTCTATTATTAATGGGTGATTTATTTGAATGGTAGTAGACTAGAGTGATTTGTAAAACTGCTGCAGGAAAAGGCGTGTCTGCTATTCTCTGTGCTGAATTTCTGGCATTAAGTGCTCTAGATCTTGCTTTAGAGCAGACTTTGACAGTGGAAAAAATATCGCCCCATTAACCTCTAACAGTTGTATCAAGGTTTAATAAAACACAAGGGATAATTGCCCCAATCTGCTTTGTTCCATCATAAAATGTAGCAATATGAAATTTTGCAATTGTTAAAGATCCTTGTTTTCTTAACAAAGATCCATTCCCATCTAGCATGAATATAGTAGATTGTACAAATTGCTTCATAAATCAGGTAAGTAAATTATGCTTGCAGTTTCTAAATAGGCCTTTGTCACTGCAGGAGCTAAAATATCTTTTAAAATGCTATGGAAAATCTTGCTGGGAAGGGAACTGTTGTCTAGATACATTGGGAAGAATGGCATCACTGGTAACTAGAAGCAAGGCTAGGTGGTGCATCAATGATTTATCACGCCATTTACATATATAATTTCTTAAGTAACTAGAAAAAAAGGATTATTAAAATATGTGAAACAAGATATAGCTTGATTGGATTATAGATGGTTCAATTGTAACCCTAGTAGGAAGTAAAATCCTTTTTAAATGGGTTCAGCATACAGTTATAGAGCATAATCGATTAACTAAAGGGACAAACTCACTTTGCAAAATGACTGGAGAATGCATTCTTTTATTACAAACAGTGAACAGAAAACAACCTACAGATTATGGTAGACTTGAAAGAACAGTGTACATCAGCATTTCCATCACTTATTTTTTAGAAGCCCAACATATCACATACATTAGTATCAAATTTTATAAAATAACTTAATCTTCCCATATAATTGGGTGAAAACTCTGAAACTAGAGAATTGTGGGACTATTGGTGTTTGTGTGTTGGTACAGGTACATAATTCCAGTAGTAGTTAGAAGAGGGACTTGCTATTTCATTGTAATTTAATTATCTTATATGGTCAAATGTTTGCTAGTCAGTAACTTCAATCAGAAGCTCTAAGGATTAAGCTAATTAATCGTGGTAGCTCCTTTATGAATTAAATTAAAGCCCTCCATTCTATACACAAGGAAGCTAAGTCGGCCAGTTAAATTAATTAGTCCTGATATAAAGATAGATATAGGAGAGTCGGGAGTTAAAAATCAAGGAGTACTCAGAACATCAAGGGGAATTCAGAAAAGATACACATCTCATAAGCCTCATCGTTTTATTTAAAACGCATTTTTAAAGGTGTAAGGAGAACACTGAAAATATTTTCAGATTAAGTCCTTTCATTGGAGTGCTTATAGAATCACAGAATTGTAAAATTGAACTTGACTTTCAGCTTTCAGGGAGAAATCAGTTTGCCCAGATGGATAAAGCTGCCTCACTGAAGGAGAAATTCAGAGATAAATGAACTGATGTTGATCAAAGAGTGATAATGCTGATAATTTATGTTGATTTTAAGGGAAGTAGTTAGTGTGTTCAGTAACAGGGAAAATGTAAGAAGCATGGGTGCTGCCTGTTTGTTTAGATTGAGGGAGGAGGGGAAATGCCCATCTTCCTCCAGTTATTCAGGGAAGTCTCATCGACAAGATGCTGTTTGAAGCATTCCGATTCAGGTGAGAGGGTGGTGAACTCACACCTACCTGCATCACAGGTGACCCTCTAAAGACTGGCACACCTGTCATGTATCCTCTACATTGTCTTTCAAAGGTTTTTACTTAGTTGGCAATGTCTCTTTTTAACAAGAACAAAAAATACCCCTTTATTTTGAAATGATCATAGATTTTCAGGAAATTGTAAAATCTACAAGGAGGTCTTGTACATTCACCCGATTTCTCTAACTATAGCATAATCTCAAAACCAGAAAAGTGACTTTGGGACAATCCACAGAGTTTATTAGTATTTTAGTATTTCACCAATTTTACACACTCTCGTGTGTGTGCATGTGTGTAGTTCTACACAATTGTATCACCTGTGTGGATTCTTAAAACCACCACCACAATCAAGACACAGAGCAGCCCCATCACCACAAGTCTCCCTGTGCTGCCCTCCTGGTAGTCACACCACCTCCACCTGGCAAGCACTCAGCTGTTCTCCACTCTATCAGTTTGTTATTTCAAGAATATCATATACATGGAATCTTACACTGTGTAACCTTTTGTGATTGGCTTTTTCCCTTAGCACAACTCCTTTGTGAACCATCCAAGTGGTTGTGTGTATCAGTAGTTGGTTCCTTTTCATTGCCATGGAGTTTTCCATGGCAGGGATGTATCACTGTTCAACCATTGGTCTGTTGAAAGATACTGGTTTTGTTTCCAGTCTGTGGCTCTTAAGAACAAAACTGCTATCAACTTTGTGCTGTGAACGGTTTTCCATGAACATGGGTTTTCATTTCTCTTGGATTAAGGCCTGGGAGAGTAATTGGTGGATCATATGATAATTGTATGTCTAGTTTTATAAGAAACTGCCGAACAGATTTACAGAGTGGCTGTACCACCTTATGTTCCCACAAACAATATACATGTGATGCAATTTCTCAGCATCCTTTCCAGCATTTGGTGTTAAGATTTAAAAAAAAAAAAGAGCCATTCTAATAAATAGCTGGTGGATATCTCATTATGGTCTTAAGTTGCATTTCCTTAATGGCTAATGATGTTAAACATCGTTTTATGTGCTCATTTGCTATTTGTATATCTTCTCCAGTGAACTGTTAGTTTACATATTTTGCCCATTTTCTATTTGTTTTTTTTTTTTCCTGTCAAGTTTTGGACATTTGTTATATAGTCTAGATACTAGATACTAATCTTTTGTTGGACATATGGTTTGCAAATATTTTCTGTCTGTAGCTTATCTTTTCATCCTTTTCAAAGGGTCTTTTGCAGAACGAGTCTCCTTTTTGGCTGATAGACTTCCATGTAGAGAACATAGATTCTAGTTTCTTTTAAAAGCAGGAAGGCTTGGCAATACCAGGCCTGCTGTCATGCATGATATCTACAGGAACAGCTGACTGGTGGCTGCCTTAAATAGAAGTGGAGTGAGCCCCATTGACCAGAACCCCATGACCTGCTTACAGCCTGCAGGCTGTTTAGGTTTACAATCCTAAATCCTAAATCTTGGCAGTTTATGTGGCCTGTATATAGAAGGCAAAGAAACTGATAAAATGTTCTCATTCATAATCTCACGATTGATTAGACATTTTCATGGGGATTCAAATGAGCTGTACAAATCGTGATATAAGGGAATTTAAATTGTGGAAATAAAGCTTAATTCAAATGATAATGAACAAAAGAAACATATTTTACAAATTCTTATTTATTTTTTTCAAAATTCTTAACCTTTTATTTCTGGTTTAGCCATAAATTTTTAGGTTTAAAATGGACAGTTTTGTTTCCCTTACTTACTCTGCTGTCTTGAATGCAAAATGGAATAGCCTTAGTATAAATCATCAAAGATACATAACAGTGATTTTTTAAAATAGATCTTTATGGGAGTGTAATTGCTTCACAATACTGTGTTAGTTTCTGTTGTACAACAAAGCGAATCAGCCATATGCATACATATGTCCCCATATCCGGTCCCTCTTGAGTCTCCCTCCCACCCCTCTAGGTCATTGCAAAGCACCGAGCTGATCTCCCTGTGCTATGCTCCTGCTTCCCACTAGCTAACTATTTTACATTTGGTAGTGTATATATGTCCATGCTACTCTCGCTTCACCCCAGCTTCACCCTCCCACACCATGTCCTCAAGTCCATTCTCAATGCCTACATCTTTATTCCTGCCCTGCAACTAGGTTCATCAGTACCATTTTTTTTTTTTTTTTTAGATTCCATATATATGCTTTAGAATATGGTATTTGTTTTTCTCTTTCTGACTATTTCACTCTGTATGACAGACTCTAGGTCCATCCACCTCACTACAAATAACTCAATTTCATTTCTTTTTATGGCTGCGTAATATTCCATTGTATATATGTGCCACATCTTCTTTATCCATTCATCTGTTGATGGACATTTCGGTTACTTGTATGTCCTGGCTATTGTAAATAGTGCTGCAGTTAACATTGTGGTACATGTCTCTCTCTCTTTTTTTTTTTTTAAAGGGAATGCTATTTATTTATTTATTTATTTATTTTATTATTTATGGCTGTGTTGGGTCTTCATTTCTGTGTGAGGGCTTTCTCTAGTTGCAGCAAGTGGGGGCCACTCTTCATCGCGGTGCGCGGGCCTCTCAGTATCGCAGCCTCTCTTGTTGCGGAGCACAGGCTCCAGACGCGCAGGCTCAGTAGTTGTGGTTCACGGGCCTAGTTACTACGCGGCATGTGGGATCTTCCCAGACCGGCCTTGAACCCGTGTCCCCTGCATTGGCAGGCAGACTCTCACATGTCTCTTTTTGAATTATGGTTTTCTCAGGGTATATGCCCAGTAGTGGGATTGTTGGGGCATATGATAGTTCTATTTTTAGTTTTTTAAGGAACCTCCATACTGTTCTCCATAGTGGTTGTATCAATTTACATTCCCTCTAACAGTGCAAGGTGGTTCCCTTTTCTCCGCACCCTCTCCAGCATTTATTTGTTTGTAGATTTTTTGATGATGGCCATTCTGACTGGTGTGAGGTGATACCTCATTGTAGTTTTGATTTGCATTCCTCTAATGATAAGTGATGTTGAGCATCTTTTCATGTGCCTCTTGGCCGTCTGTATGTCCTCCTTGGAGAAATGTCTATTTAGGTCTTCTACCCATTTTTTTAATTGGGTTGTTTGTTTTTTTGATATTGAGCTGCTTGAGCTGCTTTTATATTTTGGAGATTAATCCTTTATCAGTTGCTTCGTTTGCAAATATTTTCTCCCATTCTGAGGGTTGTCTTTTTGTCTTGTTTATGGTTTCCTTTGCTGTGCAAAAGCTTTTAAGTTTCATTAGGTCCCATTTGTTTATTTTTGTTTTTATATCCACTTCTCTAGGAGGTGGGTCAAAAAGGATCTTGCTGTGATTTATGTCATAGAGTGTTCTGCCTATGTTTTCCTCTAAGAGTTTTACAGTGTCTGGCCTTACATTTAGGTCTTAAATCCATTTTGAGTTTATTTTTGTGTATGGTATTAGGGAGTGTTCTAATTTCATTGTTTTACATGTACCTGTCCAGTTTTCCCAGCACCACTTGTTGAAGAGGCTGTCCTTTCTCCATTGTATGTTCTTGCCTCCCTTGTCGTTAATTAGGTGACCATATGTGTGTGGGTTTATCTCTGGGCATTCTATCCTTTACCATTGATCTATATTTCTGTTTTTTCACCAGTACCATACTGTCTTGATTACTGTAGCTTTGTAGAATAGTCTGAAGTCAGGGAGCCTGATTCCTCCAGCTCCATTTTTCTTTCTCAAGATTGCTTTGGCTATTCGTGGTCTTGCGTGTTTCCATACAAATTGTGAATTTTTTTGTTCTAATTCTGTGAAGAATGCCATTGGTAGTTTGTTAGGGATTGCACTGAATGTGTAGATTGCTTTGGGTAGTATGGTCATTTTCACAATATTGATTCTTCCAATCCAGGAACATGGTATATTTCTCCATCTGTTTACGTCATCTATGATTCCTTTCATCAGTGTTTTACAGTTTTCTGAGTACAAGTCTTAAGCCTCCTTAGGCAGGTTTATTCCTAGGTATTTTATTCTTTTTGTTGCAGTGGTAAATGGGAGTGTTTCCTTAGTTTCTCTTTCTGATTTTTCATTGTTGGTGTATAGGTATGCCAGGGATTTCTGTGCATTAATTTTGTATCCTGCAACCTTACCAAATTCATTGATTAGTACTAGTAGTTTTCTGGTAGCATCTTTAGGATTTTCTATGTATAGTATCATGTCATCTGCAAACAGTGACAGTTTTACTTCTTCTTTTCCAATTTGGAGTCCTTTTATTTCTTTTTCTTCTCTGATTGCCGTGGCTAGGACTTTCAAAACTATGTTGAATAAGAGTGGCGAGAGTGGACATCCTTGTCTTGTTCCTGATCTTAGTGGAAATGCTTTCAGTTTTTCACCATTGAGCATGATGCTTGCTGTAGGTTTCTCATATATGGCCTTTATTATGTTGAGGTAACTTCTCTCTGTGCCCATTTTCTAGAGAATTTTTATCATAAATGGGTGTTGAATTTTGTCAAAAGCTTTTTCTGCATCTATTGAGATGATCATATGGTTTTTATTCCTTAATTTGTTAATGTGGTGTATCACATTTATTTGCGTATATTGAAGAATCCTTGCATCCCTGTGATAAATCCCATTTCATCATGGTGTATAATCCTTTTAATGAGTTGTCGGATTCTGTTCGCTAGTTTTTTGTTCAGGATTTTTGCATCTATGTTCATCAGGGATATTGGTCTGTAATTTTCTTTTTTTGTGGTATCTTTTTCTCATTTTGGTATCAGGGTGATGGTGGCTTCATAGAATGAATTTGGGAGTGTTTCTCCCCCTGCAATTTTTTGGAAGACTTTGAGAAGCATCTGTGTTAGCTCTTTTCTAAATGTTTGATAGAATTCGCCTGTGAAACCATCTGGTCCTGGACTATTGTCTGTTGGAAGATTTTTAATCACAGTTTCAATTTCATTACTTGTGATAGGTCTGTTTATATTTTCTAATTCTTCCTGGTCAGTCTTGGAAAATTGTACCTTTCCAAGAATTTGTCCGTTTCTTTGTGGTTGTCCATCTTATTGGCATATAGGTGTTTGTAGTAGTCTCTTATAATCCTTTGTATTTCTGTGGTGTCAATTGTGATTTCTCCTTTTTCATTTCTAATTTTATTGATTTGTGTCCTCTCTCTTTTTTTCTTGATGAGTCTGGCTAAGGGTTTATCAATTTGGTTTATCTTCTCAAAGAACCAGCTTTTAGTTTTATTGATCTTTGCTATTGTTTTCTTCATTACTGTTTCATTTATTTCTGCTTTGATTTTTATGATTTCTTTCCTTCTTCTGACTTCGGGTTTTCTTTGTTCTTCTTTCTCTAGTTGCTTTAATCGTAGGGTTAGATTGTTTATTTGAGATTTTCTTGTTTCTTGAGGTGAGATTGAATTGCTATAAAGTTCCCTCTTAGAACTGCTTTTGCTGCATCCCATAGGTTTTGGGTCATTGTGTTTTCGTTGTCATTTGTTTCTATGTATTTTTTATTCTTCAATTTCTTCAGTGATCTCTTGGTTATTTAGTAGCACACTGTTTAGCCTCCATGTATTTGTGTTTTTTATAGATTTTCTCCTGTAATTGATTTACAGTCTCATAGTGTTGTGTTCAGAAAAGATGCTTGATACAATTTCAATTTTCTTGAATTTTCCGAGGCTTGATTTGTGACCCAAGATGTGATCTTTCCTGGAGAATGTTCCATGTGCACTTGAGAAGAAAGTGTATTCTGCCACTTTCGGGTGGAGTGTTCTATAAATATCAATTAAATCTATCTGGTCTGTTGTGTCATTTAAAGCTTGTATTTCCTTATTTATTTTCTGTTTGGATAATGTGTCCATTGGTGTAAGTGGCGTGTTAAAGTTCCCTACTGTTATTGTGTTACTGTCTATTTCTCCTTTCATAGTTGTTAGCATTTGCCTTATCTACTGAGGTGCTCCTATGTTGGGTGCATAAACATTTATAATTGTTACGTCGTCTTCTTCGATTGATCCGTTGATCATTATGTAGTGTCCTTCTTTGTCTCTTGTAATAGTCTTTATTTTAAAGTATATGTTATCTGATACAAGTATTGCTGCTTCAACTTTCTTTTGATTTCCATTTGCGTGGAATATCTTTTTCCATCCCTTCACCTTCAGTCTGTATGTGTCCTTAGGTCTGAGGTGGGTTTCTTGTAGACAGCATATATATGGGTCTTGTTTTTGTGTCCATTCAGCCAGGCTGTGTCTTTTGGTTGGGGCATTTAATCCATTTACATTGAAGGTTATTATTGATATGTATTTTCCTATAACCATTTTCTTAATTGTTTTGTGTTTGTTTTTGTGGGTCTTTTCCTTCTCTTGTGTTTCCCACCTAGAGAAATTTCTGTAGCATTTGTTGTAAAGCTGGTTTGGTGGTGCTGTATTCTCTTAGCTTTTGCTTGTCTGAAAAACTTTTGATTTCTCCATCAAATCTGAATGAGATCCTTGCTGGGTAGAATAATCTTCGTTGTAGGTTTTTCTCTTTCATCATTTTAAGTGTATCCTGCCACTCCCTTCTGGCCTGCAGAGTTTCTGCTGAAAAATCAGCTGATAACCTTATGGGGATTCCTTTATATGTTATTTTTTGCTTTGTCCCTTGCTGATTTTAATATTTTTTCTTTGAATTTAATTTTTGTTAGCTTGATTGATATGTGTTTTGGTGTGTTTTTCCTAGGGTTTATTCTGTATGGGACTCGCTGTGCTTCCTGGACTTGGCTGACTATTCCCTTTCCCATGTTAGGGAAGTTTTCAACTATAATCTCTTCAATTATTTTCTCAGACCCTCTCTTTTTCTCTTCTTCTGGGACCCCTATAATTCGAATGTTGGTGCGTTTAGTGTTATCCCAGAGTTTCCTGAGATTGTCTTCAATTCTTTTCATTCATTTTTCTTTATTCTGCTCCTTGGCATTTTTTTCCACCATTTTTTCTTCTAGCTCACTTATTTGTTCTTCTGCCTCAGTTATTCTGTTATTGATTCCTTCTTGGGTATTTTTCATTTCAGTTATTGTGTTGTTCATCTCTGTGTGTTCTTTAGTTCTTCTAGATCTTTCTTAAACATTCCTTTGTATTTTCTCAATCCATGCCTCCATTCTATTTCTGAGATTCTGGATATCTTTACTATCATTACTCTGAATTCTTTTTCAGTTAGAGTTCCTGTTTCTTCTTCATTTGTTTGCTTTTGTAGGTTTTTACATTGCTCCTTCGTCTGTGACATTTTTTTTTGCCATCTCATTTTCTTTTTTTTTTTATGAGTGGGATTGTGTTCCTGTCTTACTGGTTGTTTGGCCTGAGGCTTCCAACACTGGAGTTTGTAGGCTGTTGAGTAGAGCTGGGTCTTGGTGCTGAGATGAAGACCTCTGTGAGACCTCACTCCAATGAATATTTCTTGGGGTCTGAGGTTCTCTGTTAGTCCAGTGTTGCTGACATGGACCTCCCACCGCAGGAGCTTTGGCCCGTGAACCAAGATCCTGCAAGCCATGTGGGGTGGCAAAAAAAAAAAAAAAAGAAAAATAACAAAGCAAAAAATAAAATTAGACTAGGAAAGTAACAGATATGTTAGAAAGAATATAAAAATACAGATGAATCAACAACCAGAAAATACAACAGTACCACAGTAGTAAAAAAGAGGAGGAGGGACAAGAGGAAAAAAAAGAAAGAAAGAAAGAAAAAAACAATGGGGAAAAGGCCTTGGCTGTGGAGGGCAGGGCCTAAGCCAGGGCGAGGTTTGGGTGTTGGGCGGGGCCTATGCTTAGGACCCACAGGGCTGGAAAAGGCCCCTGGGGGCTGTGGGCAGTGGGCCTTACGCTCAAGGGACAAAGAGGCCCAGGCATGCCCCCCACCCCTGGTCTCAGAGGGCAGGGGACCTCACCTGGGAGCCCAGCAGGCTTCCTGGGCTCGAGTGGGCGGGGCAAATGCCCTCCTCTCCTCTCCTGCTTCTCCCATCTGGGAGGGCCCCTTCTGCTTGCCTCTCCTGTTCTCCCCTCTGCCTCCTTCCTATGCCCCCAGGACCCACGCAGCCTGGAGGGGGCTTTGGAGGACAGGGGACTGTCCTGGGAGTTCAGCAGGCTCCTCAGGCCCAAGTGGGTGGGGAAAATGCCCTCCACTCCTCTCCTGTTCCTCCTGGAGTGCCCCTCCTGCCTGCCTCTCCTGAACTCCCCTCGCCTCCTTCCTATGCCCCCAGGACCAATGTGACCCAGGGGAGAGGGCGGCCTGGGAGCTCAGCAGGCTGCCCGGGCCCAAGTGGGCGGGGCAAACATCCTCTGCTCCTCTCCTGCTCCTCCCAGCTGGCTCCTCCCTTCTGACTCTCCTGATCTC
Source organism: Balaenoptera physalus (assembly GCF_965194825.1). NCBI lineage: Eukaryota > Metazoa > Chordata > Mammalia > Artiodactyla > Balaenopteridae > Balaenoptera > Balaenoptera physalus. Next base: position 35,806,696 of record NC_138902.1, on the reverse strand, counting down.
CCCGGCCTCCCTCCTGTGCTCCCAAGGACCCATGTGGCCTGGAGGGGGCTTTGGAAGGCAGGGGACCAGCTTGGGAGCTCAGCAGGCTCCCTGTGTCCGAGTGGTCAGGGCAGTCACCCTCCTCTCCTCTCCTGCTCCTCCTGGAGGGCACCTCCCGCCTACATCTCCTGATCTCCCTGGCCTCAGGGGCTCTGATCCTGTCTGGCCTCCACTTCTCCTCTCCCCTCTGTCCCCCCACATCCTACCAGTTCACTTGGGGGTTCCTCCCATCTCCTTGGGCATCAGGGTCCCCCACCAGCAGCCAGCAGGTTCCCTAGCTGTGGGGAGATGCTAACTCGGTGTCTTTCCACACCGCCATCTTCAACAGTGATGTTTTAACTTCAGAAGTGTTCACCAGTTTTTTTACTAATCTATCCAAATTAATTGATGCACTAATTGGATTAAATTAGATAATTTAATTACAGCAAATGATTATATTTATTTGGTATAGTACTTATTTGGTCATATCCCTTGGGTTGAATGAATTTACATTATTTTCATAAAGAGGAAGCAGATGGAGAGAATTTCTAAGTAGTAGTTTATGCCAGAAAAGAAAAACAAGTTATGTTTTAAGATATGTGAAAATATATGGAAAGTCAGGGAGATAAGCTAAGATTAACAAATTGGATAATTAGTAAAGTGCTTTGGAAATGGAAAGCAACATATTTTGTGAGCACTGTATATCGCAATTATTATTCGAATACTTTGCAGGGAATTCAATTTGTTTGTTTAAATAACCTGTTTCATAGGTTGAACTGTCAGTTTGAAAGGCATATAAAGTAGTATGAACCATGTGACATCCAAGCAAGATACTTTCATTATATATCTGGGAATGTCATAGCTTTAAGTAAAAATCCAAGTTCACTAATGACTATGTAAGAAATTCTCCACCCCCGAAACCCAAGAAAATCTTTACAGCTTTTTTATGCAGATGTACATATGAAAAGTATTCCACAAGACTTTGTAGGTTTCTGACATTGGAAAAAATGATCCCATATAGTTAGGCGTACTTTTTTGTAAGGGCTAATTCATGTGTTATTCTTTAAAAGACAGGAAAGAATTAGAAGAATATCAATTGCATTAGGTGAATATATCATGTAAAGAATACAGTGGTAATTTCTTTGAACGGAAAAGAGAATCCTATTATGAATTGTAGAAGTATTTGCTGATTCATCTATCATTTACATCCAGTTTATCAGGTATTGGGTATGCTAAGAATGAGGTTTAGCTGTCTGTAATCTATCATTCCAATGAACCAAACTGCCGTCTTACTTTCAGGCACAATTTTTTAGAATCCATATAAAAGTCATGTATGACATGTTCTGACCCAATTTTAGTTTTACATTACATGCTATTTACATCACAGTGACATATTTAAACTTGCTTTAGTTGAAGGAATAACTTCATTCCTGTTTTTTGCTCCTTTTAGCAATGAAAATGACAAACTAAAAATCTCTTCTCTGGTTGTTCTTGTAAAATATATGATCATTTTTCTCCAATACTATCATCATTCAAAATAATAATTTTCTTTTATCTGCTGGAAAACAAATGAATAGATACCCTATTAATGTTCGCTTCTGTATCTATGGTAAACTCTAATTACCATAATACAAAGCCCAACTTGTGTTTCTCTTGATTTTTATATTAATATTCACTTTATTAAGAGGGTTAATTGGAGTGTATTTTGTTAAAATGAAGCTTAGCATATGAGACAATTTGAGTGATTCCTTTTTTTTGGTTAACTCAGCATTTCTTATTGGGCATCAAGTGTTTTTGGTAAAGGACATTAATTTGCAAATTCTGCATTACAGCACTACAATTTTAATTGCGTTAGGCTTTCGCCCATGTTTTAAAGTCTTCAAAGGTTTGTTGCACCTGTAAGTCTACTTTTTGACAATGTCCTAAAGGCTCTCTGTGATCCAGTCCCTCTGTGCTTCTGCAGTATCATTACCCTACACTTCAGCAACAACCACATACACATGCAGGCACACATACACACACACACGCTTGCATGCATACACAGACATGCATGCATACGCACTCATGTGTACACATATAAGCACATGTGCACACGTGCGTGCATACAAGCACACACATGCAGCTGCACACATGCATGCACACACAGGCACACACATGTGCATGCATACCAACACACACATGCAGCTGCATACATGCATGTACACACATGCGTGCACACACACACACTTTCTGATCCCCTTCCTGTTTTATTTTTCTCTTTATCTCTTTTCATTATCTAATAACTATGTATATAGTTATTATGTATACACATATATTATTTCATTTATTGTTTCTTTCACAAAAATGAGAATGAGGATGGAGGCTTTAATGTTATGTTCACGTAAACTGTGCTGGGGACTTGCTGGTTACTCAGTATATATGTTGAGTGAATAAATGAATGAATGAATCTTCATGAAGCTGCCTCCTTCTCAGCATTCAGCTGATAATTCCAATGTCAAGTCCTCAAAAGTCCCTTCCCTAAACACCCTTGCTGAGTTAGCTCACTTCACAATCTTAAGAAAAATAATGTTCCACATTATCCTGGTCTTATCATTTATGTATCTTCTGTCAGTAATTTGAAAACATTTACTTAACCATTTTTCTTTTTCTGCAAGAATATAAGCTCTTTGATAAGAGGCCTTACCTTGTACTTGGCTGTATACCCAGAACATAATATGCCTGTCACATAATAAACATTTGTTAAGTAGTATTGATTTTTTGATTTACTCACCATAGCATGGTACCTGGCACAGAGTGGGTCACTATATCTACCAATATCTATTATCTATATATAATTCATTTATCTGTCTGTCTGCTATCTACTGTCATGTGTCTCTGTGTCATCTATCATCTATCTATAGGTCATCTACCTATCTATTGATATGTCATCTATTTACCTACCTAACATAGTCTACATATACAATAAATGGGTATTTGATCGTCGAGAATTTTAATATTGTTAACCTTCTTTAGAGTATATCAATATTAATATTTATTATACTTTTATTGATAAAGAAGGTATATTCAAGTTAATCACATGGAAAACGAGAGCACATAGTTTAAGATATAAAAACCAAAGCACCATCAGAATATTGAAATTTTTCCAAAGAAAAGATACTGATATCTAGCTGCAGTATTTTTGCAGTACATATTTGGGTCCACAGGGATCAGAGTATCCGACAGTAGAAGGCATATGGACATCAGTCAGACTCCCCATGGTTTCCTCAAGAAAGTTCATTCTAAGCAATCTTTATTCGAGTGTAAATGTCGGGCAGCTCTAGGTCAAATGAGGTATATTTGAGCTGACAGGCTCCATAAAGAGCATTTGATCTGAATCTCTGCCTTTGGGGATGTGGGAGCCCGTGCCTGGAGGTGAGTGAGGATGTAAAATCACGGTGGTGTTGGTGAAGTCTCAGAGGCAGGCTGTGCGGGATTTTGCCCCTGGGCACTGAAATGTAAAGGGTGTAAACATTTAAAGTAAGGAGAAACAATTTAGTACAATATTCAGATAATACATAGCTAAAATAGGAGCCACCAGATGTAGCAGTTATTCATCATACCTCTCTCAGCGAGTTGCATAATGAATTGCAAAGTTGATTTGAGGTCTGATGAAAATTGTAAGTTACAGCTCTGCTAATAATGAGATTGGAACCCAGGCATCCTATCTCATAAACTTAGTGAAGACGACCATCCCAGAGAAATGAAAGAACAGTGAATTGAAGATAACCTGAGTGTGTTTCCACAATGGAAAGCGCTTGATCTTGAAGCCACATAAGTTATAGATTCAGATTCCTTCTGACAGTATTCAAGTTACATACTCTCTTTAGTCTTTTTTTAAATCACTGTAACTGCCTCATACCTATTTTAAACCAAGTGATCATCTCTTAACAAAACCAAATAAAGTAATATTTTGAGAGTGGCAGTGATGTTATCATGGGATAACCTTAAATCAAGTCTAGTTAATATTGAATGTTGCAAATGGTAGTTAACTTACAGGTATTTGATTACAAAATACCTATTTGGAACATGTCCCCTCGCTGACTTAGACAGCCACTGGGCTGCCCTGCTAGTGGAAAACCCCTCAACACAATTGTAATGATTTACCCACATGCAGTGCAAAGTGCTTTCCAGTATTTTGTCCAAAGCTAGCAAATTTGAGTTTTGTGTTCTAAGTTTATTATCATTTTGTTTCCTAATGCAAGAACTCCATTTAGCCACAGCCCCACAATGTAAAATATTATGTATAGTGTGGGTCAGTACCTACTGTTGACATTTTATAACATCCTCATTACTTTTAAGTTTTCACAATTATGAATAAAGCTGCTATAAACATCCATGTGCAGGTTTTTGTGTGGACATAAGCTTTCAGCTCCTTTGGGTAAACACCAAGGATCATAACTGCTGGGTCGTATGATAAAAGTATGTTTAGTTTTGTTAAGAAACCACCAAACTGTCTTCCAAAGTGGCTGCACCATTTTGCATTCCCACCAACAATGAATGAGAGTTCCCATTGCTCCACATACTCACCAGCATTTGGTGTTGTCAGTGTTTTGGATTTTTACCATTTTAATAGGTGTATAGTGGTATCTTGTTTAATTCACATTCCCCCGATGACTTATGATGTGGAGCATCTTTCCATATGCCTGTTTGTCCTCTGTATATTTTCTTTGGTGAGGTGTCTGTCTAGGTCTTTCACCCATTTTACTTGAGTTTTTTGTTTTCTTATAGTTGAGTTTTAAGAGTTCTTTATATGTTTTGATAATAGTTCTTTATCAGATGTGCCATTTGCAAATATTTTCTCCCCATATGTGGCTTGGTTTCTTATGCTCTTGACATGTCACAGAGCAGAACTTTTTAATTTTAATGAAGTCCAACTTCTCAATTTTTTACATATTATTCTTTTGCTGCTGTATTTAAAAAGTCATTGCCAAACTCAAGGTCATTTAGATTGTTTCCTGTTACCTTATAAGAGTTGTGTAGTTTTGCACTTTACAGTGAGGTCTATGGTCCATTTTAAGTAAATTTTGTGAAGAATGTGAAATCTGTTTAATTATTTTGCATGTGGATGTCCATTTATTTCAGCACCCTCTGTGGAAAAGTCAATCTTTTCTCCATTGTATTGCCTTTGCTCCTTTGTCAAACAAAGATCAGTTGACTGTAATATTTGTTTGGGTCTATTTCTAGGCTTTCTATTCTGTTGTATTCCTCTATTTGTCTATTTTAGCAGTATCACAATGGCTTGATGACTGTAGCTTTGCAGTAATCTTCATTCTTTACAGCATGTCAGAATTTGCATCATGCCACAGTTTCACCCAGAGCTTTTAAAATGTAATTTTTTAAAATTAAATTGAAGAGGAAAGAGAAATTCTGAGTGGCCTAGAGAAATCTTGCAGGAGTGTACACTAGTTTTCGGTTCACTGGGAAATCTAGAATTAATTTTTCTCAAGCAGTTTTTTTTACCAATATTTCATTTTGCATATAATAATTATAAATAGGTGCTAATATTTATTAGGCACATGCATTGTAAGAAAGTTTTACACATATTACAAAGAGTAATTTTTACAGTCCTTCTAAGCAGGGATTACTATGCCCATTTTACATTAAAGAACAAAGGCTGGGGTAACGTACTCAGGTTCCCGTAGTAGATCCCAGGTCTGATATCTGAATGCCAAATACCTCTCTACAATACATTATCCCTTTTTTATAAATATCACTGGATGATCAATCTTTCTAATGGCATTTTAAAAAATGAATTTTAAGGCTTATCACATTTAAAATTAGTGCTTTACGTTTCTGTTATATTCCATTTCAAAATAAAAGAGACAATATTTGTGATTTTGGATAAAAATGTACTGTTGTGTTCACCGACTTATTCATATAACAAATATTTATTTTGCTCAATTTATGCCTGGCATTTTCATGTCCTTTTGTTATATCTCAATATAAAGGTGCTGCAAATACTTCAAAACAGTTCAACGGATTCAATGTTCAGTGGTTCCAGCACACTGAACATCTTTATAAACAGCAAGAAGCAGATTCAATGAGCAAGGAAATCCATTTGGGTTATACTAAAAGTTTTGAGATATAAAAGGCAGAAGTTTTAAAGTTTAGATAAGCAAGGAGAACAAACAGAAAAGGAGGAACAGGGATTAGTAGAAGGTGGGGAACGAACTGACTCCAAGGTACAGTGATCTCTCATCACCATGGTAATGGAGACCCCAGTCCTGGCGGATGGAGGACCAAGGTGGACTGCCAGAACCACGCCATCTCTTCCTCTCTGGGAGAGTCTTAAGTGAAGCAGAGGTCAAGTGTTTTTACAGTTTGGACTTTACCGTAACTCAAGGCCCTGCTGTTTTCCAAATAGCTGTTTGTTTCCAAAGGCCATCAGCTGTTAATTAGAGTGGCAGGGCTGAAGGTGCCACCAGCCCAGCATGTGGCTTTCACAGCAAACTAGCAGGTAAACAATTCTGGGTACTGGCTGAACTCCTCAAAGGGTTACCTAAGAAACCAGTCTATTTAAGCCAGAAGAAAAATAGCATTTACACAGAGAATATCTGCAAGAAAAGTAGAGAAAATAAAAATGGAAACAATTGCCTGTTTTAAATAAGCCTCAATTTTTGTAGCTTTCTCAATAATGTCCCTACTTTCATAACTTATTTGAAAGGTAAATTAAGCTTCATAGACTTAAATTAGAAACAGAATTGATTTCCCTTTAGATATGGCTACCCTGTTCTCCATACGCTGTGATAGTAGAGAAATAGACATTTGCTGTCTCCAGTCTTATCCAAACTGTGAGCAGGTGACAGCCGGTGACAGTTTCTTCATCTGCCGTATACAGGGTAACCATATACTTGATTGTCCAAACTGGGACTCTTTTTGGTCTGGTATAAATGCTAAGCTAGACACAACAACAGCAGGTCTAAATTGGGACAGTTCCCGGACACACCAGGATGTAAGGTCCCCAACACTGCAGAGGTACTTCAAGGAGAGAAGCGTGATTAGGTCACATTTGTAGTCATAGCTTTAAATCTGAATGGGATCCTGTATTTTATTGGATTCATAATGGATATTTTATATTGTAATATGCTTCAATATAATTCTTTATCCCCTCACCCACATTTCAACAATTACACTCTTCATACATTTGAATAAATTTATACAAGGATATGGAAAAGACACTTCCTTTAGAAATCCCTTGCTAGACCACCAAATAGAAGGAACCATGCCAGAAGCTGATCTAGTAATTTATGTGGTCTCACCTCCCATTTTGCAAAAGTAAAACTAAGTTTAGGGACTTTGAGGCCCTTCCCTGAGGTCACATTGCTACCTGTGAAAGACAGATCTTCTACTAGTGCCTTTCCAGAGAGTATTCCAAGCCACTGTCATTATCCATGAAACCCAGAACTCAGATGGATGAGCCGTACCCTGATTTTATAGAAACAAGCCCAAGCTTAGCATCAGATGATGATGTAATGATGTGTAGAACAGTTTTAAGGGACTTCTACCGTGGAAAGGACAATTAGACTGCTGAGTCATTAAATTCAACATAGTGAGAGAAACTGGCCCTGAGACAACTTTATTTTGTAGCCACTCTTTTAGGTAGAAAACAAGAATAATGGCTTCACTTATCAAGCTTGGAATCAGATCTTATCAGTCAACTTAAATGTCCCTGTAAAAAATGTCATCAAAATACAGGCTCCCAAAATCCACTCACATATTTTCTATAATGAACCTAGTAAATTAATTTATAATGAATAGATCTCTTATTTTTACTTCAAAAAGCAGACTTGAATTATGTTGATCCTTCTTTTTTTTCCCAGATTTATTGAGAAGTAATTGACACATAATGTTGTATAAGTTTAAGGTGTGCGAGGTGATGATTTGATGCAGGTGTGTATTGCGAAATGATTCCCACAATAATGTTAGTTAACACCTCCATCAGCTCACAAAATTACCACTATTTTTGTGATGAGAACTTTAAAGATCTATTCTCTTAGCAACTTTCAAATATACAATACAGTGTTATTAACTACAGTCACCATGCTGCACATCACATCCTCACATTTTCTTTATCCATTCATTTCCATGTCTTGGTTCTTGTGAATAATGCTGCAGTGAACACGGGAGTGCAGATTTATTCAAGATAGGGATTTCATTTCCTTTGGATGTGAACCCAGAATTGGGATTGCTGGATCATGTGGTTCTATTTTTATATTTTTGAGGAACCTCCATACTGGTTTTTTCTGTTGCAGCTGCACCAATTTACATTCCCACCATATGTTGATCTTTTTAAGTGAAATTTGTCCAAATCTAGAATTGTTGGTTCCAAAATGACCTTGCTTACTGCACTTTATCCAAAGATAGTTTAAGGGTAAAATTTGGCCAAGTTCTTCTCCACATTGTTATGAATCCAAATAAAGAATTTGGAACTGCATAAAATATGTAGCAATGGTGAATATAATAAATGCTTTGATGGGAATCCTAGAGCCAGTTTGGAATATGATCTATGTCATTCAGAATGAGGCTGAGTCTGCCCAGCTGCAGTAATGTTATGACTGTATTTACCTTCTATGTCATTATCTGAAACTGGGTTCAAAAGAGATCAAAATAAAGGAATAGGATAGTGCAGTCTGATTTTGGATGGCATATAAAGAAGCTAGAATATATGCACATCATTTGGCAAGAAGGGAAAAATTCCAAAATCTACATCTAAATAAGAATGTTAACTATTAGAGAGTTATTCAGAAGAAAAATATATAAAGTTGCTTATTTCCATATTTATAATAAGCCATCATTAAATTTAAATAGGATAAACTTTATACATGTGGCTTTAACCTGTTAATTTGAATGTGTTCACATGAGGGTAGGTCATGGTTTTTGCTTATGTGGAACCAAAACTTTACATTTTTCTAAATTTTCTAAAACATAGTATCCTAATACTGTCACATTTTAAGTCAATAAATAGCATCAAATAAAAATAAGCAAACTGCCAGCTTAAAATTAATGAATATCCTTTACATCTTAAAATTTGGGGCAAAATATTTTGATATCAAGCTAAACACAGCAGGTATAATTTATTTGAAAAAAAAATAGGGGGGCTTTCCTGGTGGCGCAGTGGTTGAGAATCTGCCTGCCAATGCAGGGGACACGGGTTCGAGCCCTGGTCTGGGAAGATCCCACATGCCGCGGAGCAACTAGGCCCGTGAGCCACAACTACTGAGCCTGCGCGTCTGGAGCCTGTGCTCCGCAACAAGAGAGGCCGCGATAGTGAGAGGCCCGCGCACCGCGATGAAGAGTGGTCCCTGCTTGCCACAACTAGAGAAAGCCCTCACACAGAAACAAAGACCCAACACAGCCAAAAATATAAATAAATAAATTAAATAAATAAATAAATAAATAAATAAATAAATTGGAAGTCTGAAGTCCTGGGTGTGAATCTAATTTACTAGTCGTAGGGCCTTGGTAAATTATTAAACTTCTTTGTCTCAGTTTCCACATGAGGAAAAAGGATGACAACCTCACAAAATAATTATAGGTATTAAAGTAAAAGAGTATGAAAATGTTTTCAGTAGAAGAAAGACAAGGCACAAAAACGATATTCAAAAAAGTGCTTTAAAAATATTTTATTTTTCTTTCAACTTAAAATAATCCTTTGACACCTTGTTGAAATGCCCCCCAATTTAGAAGAATGCTGACATGCACATATGAGCACTGCCACAGAAAAGGCGGTGTTGATTATGGAAATGGAGTGGGGGCTTTCTCTAGATCTCTTGTGCTCAGTGGTGTGCTGATAAATGGTTCACAACCAGTTCACTGGGGGGAAGAGCTCAATTTATAGCATTTTCTAATCTACTTGGTCTAAACCCTTCCATGTTGACCAATTCCTGGCTATCCACATAGTGTCATTGGACATGGCACTGGGAAGAGATATGCAGTAGTCCTCTCTTGTGTAATATTTCCACCAGACAGAAACCTCAGGAGTGCAGAGAAATGCCAAATACAGTAAAATAATTAGGAATTTATGTGATCTGAGTAGTTATTACCTCTATTTTTAATATAATTGTTATAATTTTGTTTACATAATTTAATCACTTATTATAATGACTATATTTAGCAATTGTCTTGCACATTTCTGAGTATTTAACATTGGTCTCCCAAACTGAAGTTTTCTTATTCCTTGTGAGATGTGGTAACCAGATGTAGGAGCATATTCTAAGTGTTGACACACATGACATTTAAAATGGGGAAGATAATCATTGGTCAGTCCTTGGGTCCAAGAGCTATTGGGAAGACCTTAAGATTCTCCGTCTGTTTCTTGAGTTATGGTTTGGAATCCTTTCGTTTATATATAAAGTTTGAATTTTTTAAATCTTACAAACGTTATAAAAATCTTATGAACACATCAGGCTCTTTTCTGTCAATTTCTACAAACATTGTAAGAAACCTTGTTCTTAGAAAAATTTTATTCTAGATGACAAGATTTGAAAAAAAAAAGATATTTGAAAAGCCTCTAAAACTACCTCAACCCTTTTGGAATAATATACTTAGAAAGTGAAAAAAGTTTTCTTTCTTTTTTTTTTTCTTCAGGTTTTATTTAACCAATTGTGTTTTTGTTGTTGAATTATTATAGTTTCATTCTCATTGAAAATACAATGAAACTAAAAATGTATCATCATAAACTTTCTGGTGTGATTGATACCATGATGAAATCATTTATACAAACTGAAAACTTCGTTGAGTATATATAAAACAAAACTTTACGATTTCAAAAACATCAGAAAATAATAGTCGAAATGCTTTGTGAATGCCCAAGGTTGGACTATAGCATCCTGTACAAACTAGCAATGTGTCACAGCACCCCATTTAAAATGGCAAGCTTCATCTTCTGAGGTGTGGGAGATACAATCCAACATTGTTAGACAATGGTGTGTATATGGTGAGGTTTGGACAAAGGCTGATGCAGCAAA